>NC_090409.1:40897521-41052521 GCF_036365525.1 Heterodontus francisci
TGGGTTCAGCACTCACTCTCTCATTCCCTCTCCCTCTCCACGCCCCTCTCTCCCACCCCCCTCTCTCCCGCCCCCCCCTCTTTTCCCCCCTCTTCCCCCCTTTCCCCCCCTTTCCCCCCCTTCCCCCCTTTCCCCCTTTCCTCTTTTCCCCTCTTTCCCCTCTTTTCCCCCCTCTTTTCCCCCTCTTTCCCCCCTCTTCCCCCCCTCTTTCCCCCCCTCTTTCCCCCCCTCTTTTCCCCCCTCTTTTCCCCCTCTTTCCCCCCTCTTTCCCCCTCTCTTTTCCCCCCTCTCTTTTCCCCCCTCTCTTTCCCCCCTCTCTTTCCCCCCTCTCTTTTCCCCCCCTCTCTTTCCCCCCCTCTCTTTCCCCCTCTCTTTTCCCCTCTCTTTCCCCCCCCTCTTTCCCCCCCTCTCTTCCCCCCCTCTCTTTTCCCCCCTCTCTTTTCCCCCCTCTCTTTCCCCCCTCTCTTTTCCCCCCCTCTCTTTCCCCCCTCTCTTTCCCCCCTCTCTTTCCCCCCTCTCTTTTCCCCCTTCTCTTTTCCCCCCCTCTCTTCCCCCCCCTCTTTTCCCCCCTCTCTTTTCCCCCCCTCTGTTTTCCCCCCCTCTCTTCCCCCCTCTCTTTTCCCCCCTCTTCCCCCCCTCTCTTCCCCCCCTCTCTTTTCCTCCCTCTCTTTCCCCCCTCTCTTTCCCTCCCTCTCTTTCCCCCCTCTCTTTCCCCCCTCTCTTTTCCCCCCTTCTCTTTTCCCCCCCTCTCTTTTCCCCCCCTCTCTTTTCCCCCCTTCTCTTTCCCCCTCTCTTTCCCCCCCCTCTCTTTTCCCCCCTCTCTTTTCCCCCCCTCTCTTTTCCCCCCTCTCTTCCCCCCTCTCTTTCCCCCCCTCTCTTCCCCCCTCTCTTCCCCCCTCTCTTTTCCTCCCTCTCTTTCCCCCCTCTCTTTCCCTCCCTCTCTTTTCCCCCCCCTCTCTTTCCCCACCTCTCTTTTCCCCCCTCTCTTTTCCCCCCTTCTCTTTCCCCCCCTCTCTTTTCCCCACCTCTCTTTCCCCCCCTCTCTTTTCCCCCTCTCTTTTCCCCCCCTCTCTTTCCCCCCCCTCTTTTCCCCCCCTCTCTTCCCCCCCTCTCTTTTCCCCCCTCTCTTCCCCCCCTCTCTTCCCCCCCTCTCTTTCCCCCCCTCTCTTTCCCCCCTCTCTTTTCCCCCCCTCTCTTTTCCCCCCCTCTCTTCCCCCCTCTCTTTTCCCCCCTCTCTTTCCCCCCTCTCTTTCCCCCCTCTCTTTCCCCCCTCTCTTTTCCCCCCTCTCTTTTCCCCCCTCTCTTTTCCCCCTCTCTTTCCCCCCTCTCTTCCCCCCTCTCTTTCCCCCCTCTTACCCCCCCTCTCTTTCCCCCCCTCTCTTTCCCCCCTCTCTTCCCCCCCTCTCTTCCCCCCCTCTCTTTCCCCCCTCTTTCTTTCCCCCCCTCTCTTTCTTTTCCCCCCCCCTCTCTTTCTTCCCCCCCCTCCTCTCTCTCCCCCCCCCCAACATTCCCAATGCTACACTGTCAGAGGTGCCGTCTTTCAGCTGAGACATTAAACCGAGGCCCCCGTCTGCCCCCTCGGGTGGGCGTAAAAGATCCCACGGCCACTATTTGGAATACCCAATACCTTCAAAAGAAGTACTTCATTGTCTGTGATTCGCTTTGGGACATGCTGAGGTTGTGCTGAGGTACCTGATCACCCACTTTCCTCTTTCCTTTTACCCAGCGTATAATCCATTCCGTGATGATCCCATTCCTGTCTTTACTGGGATCGTCCTGGCCATCCTGCTGATCATTGCATCGAGTGTTCTGGTCTACCTGATCTTCAAGAAGGAGGAACCAATGCCTCGTAAGTGTTGGGGATGGCTGGGCCATTCAGCCCCTTGATCCTGCTATACCATTCAACGTGATCACAGGTGTTCTGTACCTTAACTCCATCTCCCCGCCTTGGTTCCGTAATTCATAACACAACGTCGATCGATCAGTTTCAGTCTCAATGTTGACCATGATCCCAGGCAGCCTCAAATTGAAACAACTGAAATCAGGCTAAATATTACAGTCAAGTTTATTAACAGCTGAAAGATTATACAGAGTAAAGAGACGCTGTGCCACTGGTCAGATCAGGACACATTTGGGCAAGTCTCAAGAGGTGACGTCAACCCGGGGTTTATTTTTTCAGCTGAATCCAGACACTGCCCCTCCGCGTGATTTTGGGGGGAGAGAGTTCCAGATTTCCACTCTCTTTGTGGGAAGAATTGCTTCCTTGCCTCAACCCCTGCGTTGCCGAGCTCTAATTTTCAGCTTGTGCGCCCTCGCTGCGGGCTCCCCCACACTGGCGCCCGTGACGCACCCCGACGACACCTGTGCCCGTGCACGTTCGGGATCTTTCCCTGCGTATAGGGCGCCCTTGTCAAAGCAGCTTTTTTTTTTGCTTGCGCTGTGAGTCACGAGGCAATGAGGGGATTCTGTTTGCGTGCTTTCACGAGGTGAGGGGGTGGGGGCCCGTGTCTAATGCACATCTCCTGGTCCCTGCAGGTGAGAAAGGCAGTCGGAAGCTCGCTCCTGGAGAGTACGGAATTTATGAGGACATTGACTATGCGGAGTGAAGAGGTTGTCCAAGATGTCTCGTGTGTCAGGTACCTCATTTTGTTGATGATCAGAGTCCCAAGGCGGAGATAAACGCCGCCCTAAGTGTACCATCGATGCGTGGCGTAGGGCGACTGTGCACGGGCCTGAGCGTTTTTGCACAGAACTACACACTATTTCCAGCCCAGAATCAGGCCATTCGGCCCATCTGCTCCCGTGCTGGTGTTTCTGCTCCACACGAGCCTCCTCCCACCCCCACCCCCCCTCTCTCCATCTCACCCTATCACCATATCCTTCTATTCCTTTCTCCCTCATGTGTTTATCCAGCTTCCCCCTTAAATGCATCGATACTATTCACCTCAACCACTCCCTGTGGGAGCGAGTTCCACATTCTCACCACTCTCTGGGGAAAGAGGTTTCTCCGGAATTCCCCATTGGATTATTAGTGACTGTCTTATATTGATGGCCCCGAGTTCTGGTCTCTCCCCCCCCACAAGTGGAAACATCTTCTCTACGGTCTACCCCGTCGAATCCCCCTCATCATTTTAAAGACCTCAATCAGGTCACCCCTCAGCCTTCTCTGTCCTAGAGTAAAGACCCCCAGATTGTTCAGTCTATCCTGATAGTTCTAACCTCTCAGTTCTGGGATCGTGTGCCTGTAAATCTACCCGATGCGTGAGGAGAGGGAGGAAAGCGGTAATGATTAGATTAGATTAGATTAGAGATACAGCACTGAAACAGGCCCTTCGGCCCACCGAGTCTGTGCCGACCATCAACCACCCATTTATACTAATCCTACACTAATCCCATATTCCTACCGAACATCCCCACCTGTCCCTATATTTCCCTACCACCTACTTATACTAGTGACAATTTATAATGGCCAATTTACCTACCAACCTGCAAGTCTTTTGGCTTGTGGGAGGAAACCGGAGCACCCGGAGAAAACCCACGCAGACACAGGGAGAACTTGCAAACTCCGCACAGGCAGTACCCGGAATCGAACCCGGGTCCCCGGAGCTGTGAGGCTGCGGTGCTAACCACTGCGCCACTGTGTGACCTGGATCTGGCTGCAAGCGAGGGCGGGGGAAGTGATGAACGATTTCGAAAGGAGTTTGGATGGGCCCTTGACGGGAACAAACGCGGAGGGCTGTTGGGGTTCGAGTGGGGGGCCGACTGGATTGCTCTGCGGGGTGCCGGCGTGGACTAGACGGGCCGAACGGGTCCCTTCTGTTCTGCAATGACCCTGTAACGTTTTCTTTTGACGTGACCCTCCTGTTAACAGAAGCTACAAACTCCAGCACTTCCATCAACAAGCTTGACTATTACGTCGATGAGGACGCAGAGTTTACGCAGGATGATGCAGATGTTGCTACCCTCCGACGTAAGTATCTTTTTTGGGCTATTAAGTGGCTCTGTTGCGCATTGCGATCTCGCCAGCATCAAACCCGCGAGGATCTAGCCTGTCCGACAGGAGACAAGCAATAACCAGCATTCTCTAAGAACTTGTGTCAAGTTTGCAACAATTCCCTTCAGGTACAAAAATTCCCCACAGAGAAAGTGCGTCAAGAGGAGTTAATGATTGAAAGTAAGAAGCTTATAATGTTGGTTTTACAAAAATAAAAATAAAAAGGAGAAAGATTGATGATTGGGAGAATTTTCCATTTCCGCAAAGGAGGTCCCGGAAATTGATGAGGGGAGAGAAAAGAGCAGACGAGCAAAAGACGTGACGTAACAGATTGTGAGCACTTCTACAATCGTGTAAAAAAAGGAGGAGAGTAGCCAAAGTGAACGTGGCTCACTGAGATGCAGAGACAGGGAAAATGATAATGGGGAGTCAAGAAATGGCAAAAGGGCCTTAAGCAAGTACTTCATATCTGCCTTCATGGTAGAAGAGACTAAAGAACATTCCGGAATAATGGGGAACCAAGCAAGAGTGAGGAACTTGAAGAAATCAGTATAAGTAAAGGAATAGTATAGGACAGCTCAATGGGACTAAGTGGCGGCAAATCCCCTGGACTCAATGACATGCATCCATGGGTTTTAAAGAGGTTTCGGGAATTCCAGAGATTAGGGCCCCCAGGCAGCTGAAGGCACGGCCGCCAATGGTGGAGCGATGGGAATCGGGGGATGGGAAAGAGGCCGGAATTGGAGGGAGCGCAGAGATCTCGGAGGGTTGTCGGGGCTGGAGGTGGTTACAAAGATAGGGAAGGGGGTGAGGAGGCTGTAGAGGGACTGGGTAATTTGTTCTTTGAGTGATGTTGGTTGAGGGATCAGTTTTGACCCCAAGGTGGAGATTTGCTCTGGTCTCCTTTTTTGGATTGGAGCAGAGTGAATTGTTACGGTCAATTGAAGATTTTTTTCCTTCGTTTTGCAGGAGGCTATGATGACGTGGCAAGTGGTGAGTTTGAGATCAGTTTCAAGAGAGAGACATGTGGGGATTGATGGGGAGGGAGTTACATGGGCTGTAATGGTGAGCGGAGAGGGAGTTACATGGGGAGTGATGGTGAGTGGGGATCAAGTTACGTGCGGAGTGATGGTGAGTGGGAGAGGGAGTTACCTGAGGATTAAGGGTGAGTGGGAGAGGGAATTACATGGGGAGTAATTGTGAGTGGAGATCAAGTTACGTGGGGAGTGATGGTGAGTGGGAGTGGGAGTTAGGTGGAGAGTAATGAAGAGGGAAGGAGTTATGCCGAATAATGGTGAGTGGGAGGGAGTTACGTGGGGAGTGATGGTGAGTGGGGAGGGAGTTGCGTGGGGAGTGATGGTGAGTGGGGAGGGAGTTACGTGGGGAGTGATGGTGAGTGGGGAGGGAGTTGCGTGGGGAGTGATGGTGAGTGGGGAGGGAGTTGCGTGGGGAGTGATGGTGAGTGGGGAGGGAGTTACGTGGGGAGTGATGGTGAGTGGGGAGGGAGTTACGTGGGGAGTGATGGTGAGTGGGGAGGGAGTTACATGGGGAGTGATGGTGAGTGGGGAGGGAGTTACGTGGGGAGTGATGGTGAGTGGGGAGGGAGTTACGTGGGGAGTGATGGTGAGTGGGGAGGGAGTTACATGGGGAGTGATGGTGAGTGGGAGAGAGATTACGGGTAAAGAGACTCCCCCACCCAGTGTAATCACATTCCCGGTTTCCCCAACAGGAGACCTCGGGGAGACGAGACAATACTACGATGATGTGGAAGGGGAGATGGCAGGAGACATTGAGCTGCTGGAGATGGAAGGTGAGGCTTGCTGTGGGAGTGTGTCGGTTTTGGACATTGGCTGGGATGGATATGGCCGGGGAGTGGGGACGGCTGTGACCGCAGAGTAGACTGACCTGTGACGTCCTGTCCTTATCTGTTATCAGGACGTGCTAAAGAGTGCTATGATGATGTGGGAGAGGCGGACGACTCCGGGGGCACAGCAGGTGATTACCTCGTGCAAGTTCCGTCCTTGCGTGCAAGATTACTAATGACCGGCCTCTCATGGCTCCTGCGAGGGACAAAACGCTGACCGTTCCCTCCCGCAACACATCCGATTCAACCTCTCCTATCCGGACTGTAGTGCGTCTGCATCAGTCTCAAAGCAGGTCTTAGTGTGGCTGTGTTGAGATAATAACTGTCCTGGGAGTGTTTGACAGGTACAGCACAGGGTTAGATACAGAGTAAAGCTCCCTCTACACTGTCCCCATCAAACACTCCCCAGGACAGGTACAGCACAGGGTTAGATACAGAGTAAAGCTCCCTCTACACTGTCCCCATCAAACACTCCCCAGGACAGGTACAGCACGGGGGGGTTAGATACAGAGTAACGCTCCCTCTACACCGTCCCCCCATCAAACACTCCCCAGGACAGGTACAGCACGGGGGGGTTAGATACAGAGTAACGCTCCCTCTACACCGTCCCCCCATCAAACACTCCCCGGGCAGTTCTGTCGATGATATGTCAGGTTGCATGGTGCTGTGTTTATTGCTGTGATGGGACTCGGGTCTCTGAGTGAATTACAATTTCTTTACAGATGAGGATGATGTTCAGTCTGTCTCTCGATACGAGAATGTGGCTGATTTCACCACAGTAGCTCCTCAGTCAGGGGAGTTACCGGCAGGTATGGGACTGCATTGTATGTGGGAACGCGAATTACACAGTGAGTTGTTGTGATCTGGAACGCGCTGCCTGAAAGGGCGGTGGAAGCAGATTCAATAGTAACTTTCAAAAGGGGGAATTGGATCATCGGAGCAGGAGTAGGCCATTCGGCCCATCGAGCCTGTTCTGCCATTCAAACAGATCATGGCTGATCTACCTCTGCCATTTTTTCCCACTATCCCCATATTCCTTGATGGTCATTAGTATCCAGAAATCTATCGATATCTGTCGTGAACATGCTCAATGATTGAGCTTCCACAGCCCTCTGGGCTAGAGAATTCCACAGATTCACCACCCTCTGAGTGAAGAGATTCCTCCTCATCTCAGTCTTAAATTGCCTCTTATTCTGAGACTGTGTCCCCTGGTTCTAGACTCACCAGCCAGGGGAAACATCCTACCCACATCTACCCTGTCACGCCCTGTCAGAATTCTGTAAGTTTCAATGAGATCATCTCTCATTCTTCGAAACTCTAGAGAATACAGGCCCAGTTTCCTCAATCTCTCCTCATAAGACAATCCCGCCATCCCAGGGATTAGTCTGGTGAACCTCCATTGCACTCCCTCCATGGCAAGTATATCCTTCCTTAGATAAGGAGACCACAACTGTACACAATACTTCAGGTGCAGTCTCACCAAGACATTATACAATTGCAGCAATACATCTTTACTTCTGTACTCAAATCCCCTTGCAATGAAGGCCAACATACCATTTGCCTTCTTAATTGCTTGCTGCACCTGCGTACAAGATTATAGTGACTCATGAATAAGGACACCCAGGTCCCTTTGGATATCAACACTTCCCAACCTCTCACCATTTAAGAAATACTCTGCCTTTTTGTTTTTTTTTCTGCCACAGCGGATCACTTCACACTTATTCACATGATATTCCATCTGCCATCTTCTTGCCCATTCATTTAGCCTGTCCAAATCCCCTTGAAGCCTCCTTGTATCCTCCTCACAACTTACATTCCCTCCGAGTTTCGTCATCAGCAAATTGGGAAATATTACAACTGGTCCCCACATCCAAATCAATGACATACATTGTGAACAGTTGTGACAGCAGCATTGATCCCTGTGATACCCCATTAGTAACAGCCTGCCATCCTGAGAATGACCCATTTATTCCTACTCTCTGCTTTCTGTCTGTGAACCAATTCTCAATCCGTACCAGTACATTAACCCCAATCCCATGTGCTCTAATTTTGTTTACTAACCTCCTGTGTGGGACCTTATCAAAAGCCTTCTGAAAAATCCAAATACATCACATCCACTGGTTCTCCTTAATCTATGTTGCAAGTAACATCCTCAGAAAATCTCCAACAGGTTTGTCAAACGTGATTTCCCTTTCACAAATCCATGTTGACTCCCCAATCAGATCATTATTTTCCAAGTGTCCAGTTATCTCATCCTTTATAATCGATTCTAACATTTTCCCTGCTACTAACATCAAACTAACAGGTCTCTAGTTCTCCGTTTTCTCTCACTCCCTTCTGAAATAGTGGGGTTACATTTGCATCCACTGTCTCTCTCGCCACCTCCTTCAATACTCTGGGATGTAGCTCATCTGGTCCAGGGAATTTATCAACTTTCAATCCAATTAATTTTTCGAGTGCTACCTCTTTACTGATATTAATTACTTTCAGTTCCTCATTTTTACAAGTCCCTTGGTCCCCTTGTATTTCTGGTAGATTTTCTGTGTCTTCCTCCGTGAAGATAGACACAAGGTAATTGTTTAGTCTCTCTGCCATTTCCTCATTCTCCATCACAAACTCTCCTATCTCCGCCTGCAATGGGCTCATGTTCATCCTTGCTAATCTTTCCCTTTTCACACACCTAAAGAAGCTTTCACAGTCCACCTTTGTTTCTCGCCAGCTTGCATTCATAATCTCTTTTCCCCTTCTTTATCGGTTCCTTGGCCCTCCTTTGTTGGACTCTAAATTGCTCCCAATCCTCAGGCTTTTTCTGGTGACCTTATCAGCCACTTTCTTTGATCTAATACAATCTTTAACTTCTTTTGTTAGCCACTGTTGATTTACCTTTCCTGTTGTGTTTTTTTTTGTCTTAGATGAATGTATATTTGTTGTAAACAGTGTAATACTTGTGAAAATACTGGCCATTGCCGATCTACCGTCAAATCTTTTAATGTATTTTCCCAATCTACCATAGCCAACTTGCCCCTCATCCCTTCATACTTTCCTTTGTTCAGGTTTGAGGCCCTAGTTTCAGAATGAACTATATCTCTTACAAACTTAATGTAGATTTCTAAATACTTGAAGTGGGCAGGTTTTCAGTGCGATGGGGGAAAGAATGACACTAACTGGATAGCTCTTTCAAAGAGACGGCACAGCGACGATGGGCAGAATGGGCTCCTCCTGTGCTGTCAGATTCCAACTGAATTCTTGAAGAACAAATATGTGAGAGTGAGCTGGCAACACAATCCAGCGAGGGCACTGACTCTGTGATAATTTGTTTGAAGGAGTGTACGATGATGTTGAAACTGGGACCAAAGCAAGACAGGGGAGTTACGAGAATGTTCCGGACTGCTGCTCAGGACCAAAGCAGACAAGGGAACAGGATGCAGGTACGGAGCTCGATACAGTTCTTCACTGAGGGCCACAGGGAGCAACTCACGGAAATATTCAGCTGCTGTCAATCCCTGCACTTCACATGCAGACTCACAGCTCGGGGGGGTTAGATACAGAGTAAAGCTCTCTCTACACTGTCCCCCATCAAACACTCCCAGGACAGGTACAGCACGGGGGTTAGATACAGAGTAAAGCTCCCTCTAAACTGTCCCCATCAAACACTCCCAGGACAGGTACAACACGGGGGTGAGATATAGAGTAAAGCTCCCTCTAAACTGTCCCCATCAAACACTCCCCAGGACAGGTACAACACGGGGGTGAGATATAGAGTAAAGCTCCCTCTAAACTGTCCCCATCAAACACTCCCCAGGACAGGTACAGTACGGGGGTTAGATACAGAGTAAAGCTCCCTCTAAACTGTCCCCCATCAAACACTCCCAGGACAGGTACAACACGGGGGTTAGATACAGAGTAAAACTCCCTCTACACTGTCCCCCATCAAACACTCCCAGGACAGGTACAGCACGGGGGTTAGATACAGAGTAAAGCTCCCTCTACACTGTCCCCCATCAAACACTCCCCGGGCAGTTCTGTCGATGATATGTCAGGGTGCATTGTGCTGTGTTTATTGATATGTTGGGACTCAAGTCTCTGAGTGAAATACAATTTCTTGACAGATGAGAATGATGTTCAGTCTGTCTCTCGCTATAAGAATGCAGCTGACTGCACCTCAGGAGCTCCTCAATCAGGGGAGTTACCAGCAGGTATGGGTCTGTGTCTGTCTGTGGGAACGTGAATTACACAGTGAGTTGCTGTGATCTGGAACGCGCTGCCTGAAAGGGCGGTGGAAGCAGATTCAATAGTAACTTTCAAAAGGGGGGAATTGGGGAAATACTGGAATGGGAAAAATTTGCAGGGAGATGGGGGAAAGAGCAGGGGGGGAGAGTGGGGACTAATTGGTTAAATCTTTCAAAGAGCTAGCACAGGCACGATGGGCCAAAGAACAGTAGAGCACAGGAACAGGCCATTCGGCCCTCCAAGCCTGCGCCGATCTTGATGCCTGCCGAAATTAAAACCTTCTGCACTTCCGGGGTCCGTATCCCTCTATTCCCTTCCTATTCATATATTTGTCAAGATGTCTCTTAAACGTCGCTATCGTATCTGCTTCCTCCACCTCCCCTGGCAGCAAGTTCCAGACACTCACCACCCTCTGTGTAAAGAACTTGCCTCGTACATCCCCTCTAAACTTTGCCCCTCTCACCTTAAACCTATGCCCCCGAGTAACTGACTCTTCCATCCTGGGAAAAAGCTTCTGACTATCCACTCTGTCCATGCCGCTCATAACTTTGTAAACCTCTATCATGTCGCCCCTCCACCTCCGTCGTTCCAGTGAAAACAATCCGAGTTTATCCAACCTCTCCTCATAGCTAATGCCCTCCAGACCAGGCAACATCCTGGTAAACCTCTTCTGTACCCTCTCCAAAGCCTCCACGTCCTTCTGGTAGTGTGGCGACCAGAATTGCACGCAATATTCTAAGTGTGGCCTAACTAAGGTTCTGTACAGCTGCAGCATGACTTGCCAATTTTTATACTCTATGTCCCGACCGATGAAGGCAAGCATGCCGTATGCCTTCTTGACTACCTTATCCACCTGCGTTGCCACTTTCAGTGACCTGTGGACCTGTACGCCCAGATCTCTCTGCCTGTCAATACTCCTAAGGGTTCTGCCATTTACTGTATACCTCCCACCTGCATTAGACCTTCCAAAATGCATTACCTCGCATTTGTCCGGATTAAACTCCATCTGCCATTTCTCCGCCCAAGTCTCCAACCGATCTATATCCTGCTGTATCCTCTGACAATCCTCATCATTATCCGCAACTCCACCAACCTTTGTGTCATCCGCAAACTTACTAATCAGACCAGCTACATTTTCCTCCAAATCATTTATATATACTACAAACAGCAAAGGTCCCAGCACTGATCCCTGCAGAACACCACTAGTCACATCCCTCCATTCAGAAAAGCACCCTTCCACTGTTACCCTCTGTCTTCTATGACCGAGCCAGTTCTTGCCAGCTCACCTCTGATCCAAATGGGCTCCTCCTGTGCTGTCAGATTCCAACTGAATGGATACGTCTTGAAGAACAATTATGAGCTGGCAACACAATCCAGCGAGGGCACTGACTCTGTGATAATTTGTTTGAAGGAGTGTACGATGATGTTGAAACTGGGACCAAAGCAAGACAGGGGAGTTACGAGAATGTTCCGGACCGCTGCTCAGGACCAAAGCAGACAAGGGAACAGGATGCAGGTACGGAGCTCGATACAGTTCTTCACTGAGGGCCACAGGGAGCAACTCACGGAAACATTCAGCTGCTGTCAATCCCTGCACTTCACATACAGACTCACAGCTCGGGGGGGTTAGATACAGAGTAAAGCTCCCTCTACACTGTCCCCATCAAACACTCCCAGGACAGGTACAACAAGGGGGTGAGATATAGAGTAAAGCTCCCTCTACACTGTCCCATCAAACACTCCCAGGACAGGTACAGTACGGGGGTTAGATACAGAGTAAAGCTCCCTCTAAACTGTCCCCCATCAAACACTCCCAGGATAGGTACAGTACGGGGGTTAGATACAGAGTAAAGCTCCCTCTACACTGTCCCCATCAAACACTCCCAGGACAGGTACAACACGGGGGTGAGATATAGAGTAAAGCTCCCTCTACACTGTCCCATCAAACACTCCCAGGACAGGTACAGTACGGGGGTTAGATACAGAGTAAAGCTCCCTCTACACTGTCCCCATCAAACACTCCCAGGACAGGTACAACACGGGGGTGAGATATAGAGTAAAGCTCCCTCTACACTGTCCCATCAAACACTCCCAGGACAGGTACAGTACGGGAGTTAGATACAGAGTAAAGCTCCCTCTACACTGTCCCCATCAAACACTCCCAGGACAGGTACAACACGGGGGTGATTTATAGAGTAAAGCTCCCTCTACACTGTCCCCATCAAACACTCCCAGGACAGGTACAGCACGGGGGTTAGATACAGAGTAAAGCTCCCTCTACACTGTCCCCATCAAACACTCCCAGGACAGGTACAGCACGGGGGTTAGATACAGAGTAAAGCTCCCTCTACACTGTCTCCCATCAAACACTCCCAGGACAGGTACAGCACGGGGGTTAGATACAGAGTAAAGCTCCCTCTACACTGTCCCCATCAAACACTCCCAGGACAGGTACAGCACGGGGGTTAGATACAGAGTAAAGCTCCCTCTACACTGTCCCCATCAAACACTCCCCGGGCAGTTCTGTCGATGATATGTCAGGGTGCATTGTGCTGTGTTTATTGATATGTTGGGACTCAGGTCTCTGAGTGAAATACAATTTCTTGACAGATGAGAATGATGTTCAGTCTGTCTCTCGCTATAAGAATGCAGCTGACTGCACCTCAGGAGCTCCTCAATCAGGGGAGTTACCAGCAGGTATGGGACTGTGTCTGTCTGTGGGAACGTGAATTACACAGTGAGTTGTTGTGATCTGGAACGCGCTGCCTGAAAGGGCGGTGGAAGCAGATTCAATAGTAACTTTCAAAAGTGGGAATTGGAGAAATACTGGAATGGGAAAAATTTGCAGGGAGATGGGGGAAAGAGCAGGGGGGGAGAGTGGGGACTAATTGGATAGATCTTTCAAAGAGCTAGCACAGGCACGATGGGCCAAAGAACAGTAGAGCACAGGAACAGGCCATTCGGCCCTCCAAGCCTGCGCCGATCTTGATGCCTGTCTAAACTAAAACCTTCTGCACTTCCGGGGTCCGTATCCCTCTATTCCCATCCTATTCATGTATTTGTCAAGATGCCTCTTAAACGTCGCTATCGTACCTGCTTCCACCACCTCCCCCGGCAGCAAGTTCCAGGCACTCACCACCCTCTGTGTAAAGAACTTGCCTCGCACATCCCCTCTAAACTTTGCCCCTCGCACCTTAAACCTATGTCCCCCAGTAACTGACTCTTCCACCCTGGGAAAAAGCTTCTGACTATCCACTCTGTCCATGCCGCTCATAACTTTGTAAACCTCTATCATGTCGCCCCTCCACCTCCGTCGTTCCAGTGAAAACAATCCGAGTTTTTCCAACCTCTCCTCATAGCTAATACCCTCCAGGCCAGGCAACATCCTGGTAAACCTCTTCTGTACCCTCTCCAAAGCCTCCACGTCCTTCTGGTAGTGTGGCGACCAGAATTGCACGCAATATTCTAAGTGTGGCCTAACTAAAGTTCTGTACAGCTGCAACATGACTTGCCAATTTTTATACTCTATGCCCCGACCGATGAAGGCAAGCATGCCGTATGCCTTCTTGACTACCTTATCCACCTGCGTTGCCACTTTCAGTGACCTGTGGACCTGTACTCCCAGATCTCTCTGCCTGTCAATACTCCTAAGGGTTCTGCCATTTACTGCACACTTCCCACCTGTATTGGACCTTCCAAAATGCATTACCTCTCATTTGTCCGGATTAAACTCCATCTGCCATTTCTCCGCCCAAGTCTCCAACCAATCTATATCCTGCTGTATCCTCTGACAATCTTCAACACTATCTGTGACTCCACCAACCTTTGTGTCGTCTGCAAACTTACTAATCAGACCAGCTACATTTTCCTCCAAATCATTTATATATACTACAAACAGCAAAGGTCCCAGCACTGATCCCTGAGGAACACCACTAGTCACATCCCTCCATTCAGAAAAACACCCATCCACTGATACCCTCTGTCTTCTATGACTCGGCCAGTTCTTGCCAGCTCACCTCTGATCCAAATGGGCTCCTCCTGTGCTGTCAGATTCCAACTGAATTCTTGAAGAACAAATATGTGAGAGTGAGCTGGCAACACAATCCAGCGAGGGCACTGACTCTGTGATAATTTGTTTGAAGGAGTGTACGATGATGTTGAAACTGGGACCAAAGCAAGACAGGGGAGTTACGAGAATGTTCCGGACCGCTGCTCAGGACCAAAGCAGACAAGGGAACAGGATGCAGGTACGGAGCTCGATTCAGTTCTTCACTGAGGGCCACAGGGAGCAACTCACAGAAACATTCAGCTGCTGTCAATCCCTGCACTTCACGAATAGACTCAGATACTGAAGCATCCCTGTAGAAATGCAGCAAGACCTGGACAATATCCAGGCTTGGGCTGATAAGTGGCAAGTAACATTCGCGCCACACGAGTGCCAGGCAATAACCATCTCCAACAAGAGAGAATTTAACCATCTCCCCTTGCCATTCAACGGCATTACCATTGCTGAATCCCCCACTATCAACATCCTGGGGGTTACCATTGACCAGAAACTGAACTGGAGTAGCCATATAAATACCGTGGCTACAAGAGCAGGTCAGAGGCTAGGAATCCTGCGGTGAGTAACTCACCTCCTGACGCCCCAAAGCCTGTCCACCATCTACAAGGCACAAGTCAGGAGTGTGATGGAATACACTCCACTTGCCTGGATGGGTGCAGCTCCAACAACACTCAAGAAGCTCGACACCATCCAGGACAAAGCAGCCCGCTTGATTGGCACCCCATCCACAAACATTCACTCCCTCCACCACTGACGCATAGTGGCAGCAGTCTGTACCATCTACAAGATGCACTGCAACAACTCACCAAGGCTCCTTCGACAGCACCTTCCAAACCCGCGACCTCTACCACCGAAAAGGACAAGGGCAGCAGATGCATGGGAACACCACCACCTGCAAGTTCCCCTCCAAGTCACACACCATCCTGACTTGGAACTATATCGGCCGTTCCTTCACTGTCGTTGGGTCAAAATCCTGGAACTCCCTTTCTAACAGCACTGTGGGTGTACCTACCCCACATGGACTGCAGCGGTTCAAGAAGGCAGCTCATCACCACCTTCTCAAGGGGCAATTAGGGATGGGCAATAAATGCTGGCCTGGCCAGTGACACCCACATCCCATGAATGATTAAAAAAAAGCACGGGGGTTAGATACAGAGTAAAGCTCCCTCTACACTGTCCCCGTCAAACACTCGCAGGACAGGTACAGCACGGGGGTTAGATACAGAGTAAAGCTCCCTCTACACTGTCCCCATCAAACACTCCCAGGACAGGTACAGCACGGGGGTTAGTACAGAGTAAAGCTCCCTCTACACAGGACAGCCTATGTACCATGTTGCATCATTGTGTGTTCATTCATGTGACTTGGCGGAGAACAGAGATTGAAGTATTCTATCCTTACAGGGGACGTTGGGTCTGCTGCCCAGGAGGCTGCAGCTGCTTACGAGAACATGGCTGACTGCACCACAGGACTTTCTCCGTCAGGTACGTGACCCTTACTGTTTGTTGTAAGGCGGACGGCTGGCCTGATGGTTCAGCTCTGGGTATTCGCTAGTATTTCTGCAGTGTTCGGGAACCTGGCTCAATCAGACTGAATGCAACATGATGAGGTTCCTCCCTCCAATCCCGGCCTCTCGCCCATCCCCCCGATTCCCATCGCTCCACCATTGTCGGCCGTGCCTTCAGCTGCCTGGGGGCCCTAAGCTCTGGAATTCCCTCCCTAAACCTCTCCGCCCCTCTCTCTCTCTCTCTCTCTCCTCCTTTAAGACGCTCCTTAAAAACTGACCTCTTTGACCGAGCATTTCAGATGTCCTAACATCTCCCTGTGCGTCTGATTAACTCTGTGAAGCCTTGGGATGTCATACAACATTAAAGGCGCTAGATAAATGCAGATTGTTGTTGTGACTGCTGAAATTCCGCCAAATTGTGACCACCAAGGGCCAACAGGGAGTAGATGTAGTCGAACATACAAGGCTGCGGGCCAAGTGCTGGAAAATGGGATTAGAATAGTTAGGTGCTCGATGGCTGGCACGGACACGATGGGCCGAAGGGCCTGTTCCTGTGCTATATAACTCTGAGAGTCATATGTGCTGCTTCATGCAAACAATTTAAATGGTTTTAACGTCTCTGCTTTTCAGATTCTCGCGACAAAGCTTTGCTGGATTCTGCTCAAGCTAGTCACTGACATGGTGATTTGCTTAACCCTGGGAGCCTCGCTGAGCTGGTATGTGTCTCGTGCTCTACGGACTGGGTGTTGCAGGCTTGAAAGCCTCCTGGAGCCAGGAACTGTTCCGTTCGAACTTGGTACTGACTACTCAAAAAACTGGCCGCACAGCAGCTCAACAGGTATATGGAGACCGCGACTGTGCACAGTGCTCCGAGCGTGGTCCAACCAAGGTATATGGAGATCGGAACTGTGCACAGTGCTCCGAGTGTGGTCCAACCAAGGTATATGGAGATCGGAACTGTGCACAGTGCTCCGAGTGTGGTCCAACCAAGGTATATGGAGATCGGAACTGTGCACAGTGCTCCGAGTGTGGTCCAACCAAGGTATATGGAGACTGGAACTGTGCACAGTGCTCCGAGTGTGGTCCAACCAAGGTATATGGAGATCGGAACTGTGCACAGTGTTCCGAGTTTGGTCCAACCAAGGTATATGGAGATCGGAGCTGTGCACAGTGCTCCGAGTGTGGTCCAACCAAGGTATATGGAGACCGCGACTGTGCACAGTGCTCCGAGCGTGGTCTAACCGAGGTATATGGAGATCGGAACTGAGTACAGTGCTCCAAGTGTGGTCTAACCGAGGTATATGGAGACCGGAACTGTGCACAGTGTTCCAAGTGTGGTCCAACCAAGGGATATGGAGACCGGAACTGTGCACAGTGTTCCAAGTGTGGTCCAACCAAGGGATATGGAGACCGGAACTGTGCTCAGTGCTCCGAGTGTGGTCTAACCAAGGTATATGGAGACTGGAACTGTGCACGGTGTTTCAAGATGCAAGACAAGTTTAGCATAACAACTCTGCTTTTCAGCTCTATCTCTGTCGAAATAAACCCAGTGCTTTGTTTGATGTTTTATGGCCTTAATAACCCACCTCATTATTTTAGTGTTCTCTGAATCTGCTTTTAGTCATTCATATATAAGAACAGGAGGAGGCCCATTCAGCACCCTCTCGAGCCTGTTACACAGGAACAGGGGGAGGCCCATTCAGCCCCTCTCGAGCCTGTTACACAGGAACAGGAGGAGGCCCATTCAGCCCCCTCTCGAGCCTGTTACACAGGAACAGGGGGAGGCCCATTCAGCCCCCTCTCGAGCCTGTTACACAGGAACAGGGGGAGGCCCATTCAGCCCCTCTCGGGCCTGTTACGCCGGAACAGGAGGCCTAGTCAGTGACTGTTCAACCACAAGCTGACTGTGGGAGTTCAGAGAGGAGCGGATCCCTTTCAAATACAGTTCACCCTTAGGAAATGTACGACCTTTCGGAACTGGGAACTGGGTAAGGAAAAGCTGAATACTGGAGGGGTCATCCGTAACAGCCTGGGGTCCAGCTTGGGAAGGTCCGGTGGTCTGGGATTGGCTTCGGAAGGAGCGGGCGTTGCGGGTCGAGCTCCGAATTTAAGCTTGTTTGCGTCAGTCCAACTTTCGGGCCATCACCCCCCACCCCCCCCCCCTCCGTTCTGCCTCTTCACAGGACTCGGGGCAGTACAAGAGCCCAGGGGAAACCCAACCATCCTCAACGAGATGCCCTGCCCTTCATCCTCGACGGACATCGGCCTCTACGATCTTGATAACGCAAAATGTTTTTTTTTCTGATCAATGAATACGTTCGGAAGTTAAGAATGGGCAGGTTGGTGGTGGGAGGGGGGAAATTGTCACACCCCTTTAAGGGGACAGTGTCGGAGGCCTTTAACAGCACACAATGTAACCTATTTGAAGAAATGTTGGTGGGCAGAAAGCAATTGTAAATGATACTGAGTGCTGGTGTGATTGGCCTATTTTTGGACGATACTTGAAAAATCTGCACCCAAACTCTCAAACATTCGCGCCACACAAGTGCCAGGCAATGACCATCTCCAACAAGAGAGAATCTAACCATCTCCCCATGACATTCAGCGGCATTACCATCGCTGAATCCCCCACTATCAACATCCGAGGGGGCTACCATTGACCAGAAACTGAACTGGAGTAGCCATATAAATACCGTGGCTACAAGAGCAGGTCAGAGGCTGGGAATCCTGAGGTGAGTAACTCACCTCCTGACTCCCCAAAGCCTGTCCACCATCTACAAGGCACAAGTCAGGAGTGTGATGGAATACTCTCCACTTGCCTGGATGGGTGCAGCTCCAACAACACTCAAGAAGCTCGACACCATCCAGGACAAAGCAGCCCGCTTGATTGGCACCCCATCGACAAACATTCACTCCCTCCACCACCGACACACAGTGGCAGCAGTGTGTACCATCTACAAGATGCACTGCAGCAATGCACCAAGGCTCTTTAGACAGCACCTTCCAAACCCGTGACCTCTACCACCTAGAAGGACAAGGGCAGCAGATGCATGGGAACACCACCACCTGCAAGTTCCCCTCCAAGTCACACACCATCCTGACTTGGAACTATATCGCCGTTCCTTCACTGTCGCTGGGTCAAAATCCTGGAACTCCCTTCCTAACAGCACTGTGGGTGTACCTACCCCACATGGACTGCAGCGGTTCAAGAAAGCAGCTCACCACCACCTTCTCAAGGGCAATTAGGGATGGGCAATAAATGCTGGCCTGGCCAGTGACGCCCACATCCCATGAATGAATTACACAAAATGGATAAGCTCAGCCCTGGACTGTAAAATAGAATTCTTTGAGGAAGTGACAAAGTTGATTGATGAGGGAAGGGCTGTAGATGTCATATACATGGACTTCAGTAAGGCGTTTGATAAGGTTCCCCATGGTAGGCTGATGGAGAAAGTGAAGTCGCATGGGGTCCAGGGTGTACTAGCTAGATGGATAAAGAACTGGCTGGGCAACAGGAGACAGAGAGTAGCAGTGGAAGGGAGTTTCTCAAAATGAAGACGTGTGACCAGTGGTGTTCCACAGGGATCCGTGCTGGGACCACTGTTGTTTGTGATATACATAAATGATTTGGAGGAAAGTATAGGTGGTCTGATTAGCAAGTTTGCAGACGACCCTAAGATTGGTGGAGTAGCAGATAGTGAAGGGGACTGTCAGAGAATACAGCAGAATATAGATAGATTGGAGAGTTGGGCAGAGAAATGGCAGATGGAGTTCAATCAGGGCAAATGCGAGGTGATACATTTTGGAAGATCCAATTCAAGAGTGAACTATACAGTAAATGGAAAAGTCCTGGGGAAAATTGATGTACAGAGAGATTTGGGTGTTCAGGTCCATTGTTCCCTGAAGGTGGCAACGCAGGTCAATAGAGTGGTCAAGAAGGCATACGGCATGCTTTCCTTCATCGGACGGGGTATTGAGTACAAGGGTTGGCAGGTCATGTTACAGTTGTATAAGACTTTGGTTCGGCCACATTTGGAATACTGCGTGCAGTTCTGGTCGCCACATTACCAAAAGGATGTGGATGCTTTGGAGAGGGTGCAGAGGAGGTTCACCAGGATGTTGCCTGGTATGGAGGGCGCTAGCTATGAAGAGAGGTTGAGCAGATTAGGATTATTTTCATTAGAAAGACGGAGCTTTTGGGGGGACCTGATTGAGGTGTACAAAATCATGAGAGGTATAGACAGAGTGGATAGCAAGAGGCTTTTTCCCAGAGTGGGGGGTTCAATTACTAGGGGTCACGAGTTCAAAGTGAGAGGGGAAAAGTTTAGGGGGGATATGCGTGGAAAGTTCTTTACGCAGAGGGTGGTGGGTGCCTGGAACGTGTTGCCAGCGGAGGTGGTAGATGCGGGCACGATGGAGTCTTTTAAGATGTATCTAGACAGATACATGAATGGGCAGGAAGCAAAGAGATACAGAGCCTTAGAAAATAGGCGACGTGTTTAGATACAGGATCTGGATCGGCGCAGGCTTGGAGGGCCGAAGGGCCTGTTCCTGTGCTGTAATTTTCTTTGTTCTTTGGCCATCCCCACAAAACGTCCGAGCCCCTGCAAGGCCTCCGGTCATCAATCACCCACCCAACCTCCCCCAGTGAACACATCCGAACCCCCAGCCCCCGACTGAACGGCTAAGTTAAAACCGAAGCCCGTTCCTCGCGACAGAATTGTAAATGTGTAGAAGCTTTTGCCAATGCACAAAGCTTGTTACCTGCAGGGCTATTAATGGAATCAGAGACGAAGGTGGCACAGGAGGAGTTCATTCGGCCCATCGTCCCTGTGCTGGCTCTTTGAAAGTTCTATCCAATTAGCCCCCACTCCCCCCCCCCCACCCCCCGCTGATCTTTCCCCCATCATCCTGCAAATTTTTCCCCTTCCAGTATTTCCCCAATTCCCCCCTTTTGAAAGTTACTATTGAATCTGCTTCCACTGCCCTTTCAGGCAGCGCGTTCCAGATCACAACAACTCACTGCGTCAAAAACATTCTCCTCCTCTCCCCCCCCCTCTGGTTCTTTTACCGATTATCCTCAATCTGTGTCCCTCCGGTTACCGACCCTCCCGCCACTGGGAACAGTTTCTCCTCATTTACTCCCATCGAAACCCCCTCGTGATTTTGAACGCCTCGATTAAATCTCCCCCTTAAGGTTCTCTTAAAGTCAGAGTTCTTGTTAAAATCAGAGAGGAAGTCAGAACAAATGTGTTCATTTCACCTTGAGTTCCGTTATTCTTCTGGAGGGGGGGGGGGGAAAGTCGGCAATCATAAGGTTATAGATGTCCTGAAACACCTCCCTCAAATGTATAATATTGGATAGATCTTTCAAACAGTCGGCACAGACACGATGGGCCAAATGGCCTCCTCCTGTGTAGTATGTGTCTGTGACGCTCTTGAGAGTAAGCACCCAGTTGGGACAAGTGTCAACATTAAATTAAAATATGTGTCTGCCTTGGTTCAGTGTCTCGCTGTCTGGCCTCGGAATCAGAAAGGAATGGGTTACAGAAATCTGAACATAAAAGTCTGTACTGACACACCCGGTGCAGTACTGAGGGAGTGCTGCACTGTTGCAGGGTCAGTACTGAGGGAGTGCTGCACTGTCAGAGGGTCAGTACTGAGGGAGTGCTGCACTGTCCGCAGGGTCAGTACTGAGGGAGTGCTGCACTGTCGGAGGGTCAGTACTGAGGGAGTGCTGAACTGTCGGAGGGTCAGTACTGAGGGAGTGCTGCACTGTTGCAGGGTCAGGACTGAGGGAGTGCTGCACTGTTGCAGGGTCAGTACTGAGGGAGTGCTGCACTGTCGGAGGGTCAGTACTGAGGGAGTGCTGAACTGTCGGAGGGTCAGTACTGAGGGAGTGCTGAACTGTCGGAGGGTCAGTACTGAGGGAGTGCTGCACTGTCGGAGGGTCAGTACTGAGGGAGTGTTGCACTGTCAGAGGGTCAGTACTGAGGGAGTGCCGCACTGTCCGCAGGGTCAGTACTGAGGGAGTGCAGCACTGTCAGAGGGTCAGTACTGAGGGAGTGCTGCACTGTCGCAGGGTCAGTACTGAGGGAGTGCTGCACTGTCGGAGGGTCAGTACTGAGGGAGCGCTGCACTGTTGGAGGGTCAGTACTGAGGGAGTGCTGCACTGTCGGAGGGTCAGTACTGAGGGAGTGCTGCACTGTCGGAGGGTCAGTACTGAGGGAGTGCTGCACTGTCGGAGGGTCAGTACTGAGGGAGTGCTGCACTGTCGGAGGTGCTGTCTTTCGGATGAGACATTAAACCGAGGCCCCCGTCTGCCCTCTCAGGTGGGTGTAAAAGATCCCACAGCCCCTATTTGGAAGAAGAGCAGGGCGGTGAGGGGGGGGGGGGGGAGTTCTCCCCGGTGTCCTGGGGACAATATTTATCCCTCAACCAACATCACTTAAAAAAAAAACAGATGATCTGGGTCATTATCACATCGCTGTTTGTGGGATCCTGCTGTGTGAAAATTGCCTGCCGCATTTCCCACATGACAAACATTGACCAGACTCTACGACAAAGTACTTCACTGACGGTGAGATTCTGCCGGAGGTCTGAGGTGGGTGACGGGCGCTAGAGAAATGCAAGTCCTTCGTGAATCACTTTACAGGAAGGTAATTTATCACCATTCTAACTGTCAGGAGCAGACCCTGACAATTTTTATTACTCAGCAAACCCAGGTACAGTGATCCACTTGGTTCGAAAGTGGGGATTAAATAATGTCCTTGGGCTTGTTAACTTGTCATGGTGTTCAAAAATAGTCTGCGCAGTCATTTGTGCAATTGCCAGAATCAAGCGTTCAAATCAAGGTCAGTAACAATGTCCACCCTGAGGTGTGTCTTTGCAATACACGCCACTGAAATTTCTGTTTTATTTAGAGATACAGCACTGAAACAGGCCCTTCGGCCCACCGAGTCTGTGCCGAACATTGATTTATACTAATCCTACACTAATCCCATCTTCCGACCACATCCCCACCTGTCCCTATACTTCCCTACCGCCTACCTATACTTGGGGCAATTTATAATGGCCAATTAACCTATCAACCTGCAAGTCTTTTGGCTTGTGGGAGGAAACCGGAGCACCCGGAGGAAACCCACGCAGACACAGGGAGAACTTGCAAACTCCACACAGGCAGTACCCGGAATCGAACCCGGGTCGCTGGAGCTGTGAGGCTGCGGTGCTAACCACTGCGCCACTGTGCCGCCCCAAATCTTAGAGATATACGACCAGGAGGAGGCCCATTTTGACCCTCTCGAGCCTGTTGCACAGGAACAGGAGGAGGCCCGTTCAGCCCCCTCTCGAGCCTGTTACACAGGAACAGGAGGAGGCCCGTTCAGCCCCCTCTCGAGCCTGTTACACAGGAACAGGAGGAGGCCCGTTCAGCCCCCTCTCGAGCCTGTTACACAGGAACAGGAGGAGGCCCGTTCAGCCCCTCTCGGGCCTGTTACACAGGAACAGGAGGAGGCCCGTTCAGCCCCCTCTCGAGTCTGTTGCACAGGAACAGGAGGAGGCCCGTTCAGCCCCCTCTCGAGCCTGTTACACAGGAACAGGAGGAGGCCCATTCAGCCCCTCTCGAGCCTGTTACACTGGAATAGGAGGAGGCCCGTTCAGCCCCCTCTCGAGCCTGTTACACAGGAACAGGAGGAGGTCCATTCAGCCCCTCTCGAGCCTGTTACACAGGAACAGGAGGAGGCCCGTTCAGCCCCTCTGCCATTCAGTTAAATTATGGCTGATCTGTGCCCCACTCAGTGACGAATCTCTCTGCCTTTCCGAGCTCCATTGATTTGTACACTACTCGGGTGTGAGAATAAGAAATACTGAAATGTTGTTTCTACAGCTTGTGGAAAGTTACCAAGAAGTCATTTGTGCACAACATAATGAAATCACTGAAAAAGAGAACTGATAAGGATATGTCAGTGGAGACCTTAAGACAGTACATCACTGACAAAGTGAACTGATAAGGGTATGTAAGTACAGACCTTGGGACAGTACATCACTGAAAAAGAGAACTGATAAGGGTATGTAAGTACAGACCTTGGGACAGTACATCACTTAAAAATTGTGCTTAGGCAGATAAAAGAGAAACAGCAAGAGTTAGAACAAAGGATGTAGTGAATAAGAAACTGCCCCACTAAGATAAAGGCTGACAGCTGCAAGTTAAAACACATAATGGAGAGCCAAATAAGGTAAAACAAAAACAAGAGTTAGGGGCTAGAAAGTTAGAGTAGGGGGAGAAGTAAACAGAGGAGGAGACTGTAGCAACCATAGGATAGGTTAGTGTCATAATACGTTATAACCAATAATGTAAAATAAAGGCGTGGACAAATGGATTTGTATTGTATAAACATGAACTGAATATGTTGATCGGTGTGCCTGCTTGTAGGACACCCGATCTTGCAAGAACGTTAAATAAACTTACTTCTTCAGAGTTTGACTTGGTGTAAATTATTATCAAGTGGGCTACGTTTCTCACAATTGGGGGCTCGTCCGGGATCTCTTCATCATTGCCGGGACCGCGGCCGACGACAGACGAGAAGACGCGTCCCGTTAATTTAAAAACGGTCTCGTTTCTCTCGTTGGTAGCGGACCCGAGTAATTGACTGAAAACGATCCTAGGGAAGTCACTCTGAACGAGTATTTAGTGCGGCAGGTACACACGTGAAGTCAGGCAACTCCGTGCACGGACCAAGGTCAGAAAAACGACTTTTAAGTATTATCTTGGTGACTTATGGTTAACTGTAGGATAAGACCTTCTAAGTACTAAAAGTCCTTGAGGAGTGAATTTTACAGTCCTGCAGTATAAGACCCTTCAGTTAGGAGGTGAATACCGTAAGGTATAAGATCCTTCAGCTAGGAGGTGAGTACTGTGTGGTATAAGACCCTTCAGCTAGGAGGTGAATACCGTAGGGTACAAGACCCTTCAGTTAGGAGGTGAATACTGTAGGGTATAAGACCCTTCAGCTAGGAGGTGAATACCGTAGGGTACAAGACCCTTCAGTTAGGAGGTGAATACTGTGGGGCAGTATAAGACCCTTCAGCTAGGAGGTGAATACTGTAGGGTATAAGACCCTTCAGCTAGGAGGTGAATACCGTAGGGTACAAGACCCTTCAGTTAGGAGGTGAATACCGTAGGGTACAAGACCCTTCAGTTAGGAGGTGAATACTGTGGGGCAGTATAAGACCCTTCAGCTAGGAGGTGAATACCATAAGGTATAAGACCCTTCAGTTAGGAGGTGAATACCGTAGGGTACAAGACCCTTCAGCTAGGAGGTGAATACCGTAGGGTACAAGACCCTTCAGCTAGGAGGTGAATACCGTAGGGTATAAGACCCTTCAGCTAGGAGGTGAATACCGTAGGGTACAAGACCCTTCAGCTAGGAGGTGAATACCGTAGGGTACAAGACCCTTCAGTTAGGAGGTGAATACTGTGGGGCAGTATAAGACCCTTCAGCTAGGAGGTGAATACCATAAGGTACAAGACCCTTCAGTTAGGAGGTGAATACCGTAAGGTATAAGACCCTTCAGCTAGGAGGTGAATACCGTAAGGTATAAGACCCTTCAGCTAGGAGGTGAATACTGTAGGGTACAAGACCCTTCAGTAAGGAGGTGAATACCATAGGGTACAAGACCCTTCAGTTAACCATGGGAAATAAATCGTCTAAAAAGGAAGACGATGGGAGACAAGGAAAGTCTGCCGGCAACATCCCTCCAGAAAGTCCATTGGGACGGATGTTGGAGTATTGGGATTTAGAGTCAAAAACCAAGGAGAAAAAGACCCAAATATGATCTAAGGACAGCAAGAAGGACCACCCCTAAACCCGACGATAATGACAACGATAGAGACAGAGAGTCTCCTAAGACAATGATGCCCTTGAGAAAGGTACCAATAGGAAATAATGAAATTGGATTTGTTAGTGCACCATTAACGTCAGGAGAGGTAAGAGTGTTTAAAAAGGAAATGAAAGTCCTCGTAGAAGACCCCTGAAAATTTGGGAAAGAGAAAACCCTCTCGGGGTAGGGGGAAACGAACCAGCTGAACAGAAATACCCTAATCAAGACCCGCAGTGGCAGAACAATAATATCGGCCATAGGGGCCAGATGAAAGACCTTAGAAATCTGATAGTAAAAGGCATTGTTGTAAACAAGTAGTTGAAGCCCCTGCAAAACTTATGCCTTTACAGAGTTACCGCAGGCCCCTCTTATGGCACAAGCAGGCGACATATTGAGTGCGACCCCTCTGGGTGTTGAAGGCTGTTTCTAGACAAATAGAGACCATTAAAGGCACCCAGGTGGGATCAAGGGATTGATTTTTAAAAAAGTTTTGAAGAATCAAAAGGGGGGACTGTGAGAACAGAATTTAGATTTTAGAATTTTTAAGAACAGAATTACATGGGAACATTTAAGATGGAACAATTAATCAATCATGTATTGCTAACAAGCTAGCTGACTTCATAACTTCAGGGCTGCAGAGGCAACTTGGCCTTGCAGCTGGTACAGCGAGAGAGAGAGGGAGAGAGAGAGACATTATACTTCAACAGCACTCTTCTTATCACCCAGACATGACAAAGTTCGAATGAAAAACATACCGACCAGGCTAATACACGCCCCCTTGTTAGAGGGTGGCTCAGCCTACCCTGAAACAATTAATCAGTCATGTACTGCTAACAAGCTAGCTTCAGTGCTGTAGGGAGGGACAGCTTATCAGAAATGACTTCATAACTTCAGGGCTGCAGAGGCAGCTTGGCCTTGCAGCTGGTACAGCGAGAGAGCGAGAGAGAGAGAGAGCGAGACATTATACTTCAACAGCACTCTTCTTATCAGCCAGACATGACAAAGTTCGAATGAAAAACATACCGACCAGGCTAATACACGCCCCCTTGTTAGAGGGTGGCTCAGCCTACCCTTCTGATTCAGCAGTTGCTGAGTTTT
This sequence comes from Heterodontus francisci, assembly GCF_036365525.1. Taxonomy (NCBI): domain Eukaryota; kingdom Metazoa; phylum Chordata; class Chondrichthyes; order Heterodontiformes; family Heterodontidae; genus Heterodontus; species Heterodontus francisci. The sequence goes on from NC_090409.1 coordinate 40,924,155, forward strand.
TTTTATATTTGCTTTTAGGCATGGCACAATGCTTAATGGGAAATATAGCCAAGTTAGGAATAGTAGCTTTGCTGAGCTTTGATTTTAAGTGGCAGAAACCACAATGAAATAGCTAAAAGGGATGGCCAGAGTGTGTGCAAGCTGTGGCAGCCACAACACTTCAGACCAAGGAAGTCATTTTACCTCGAAGCTATTACAAGAAATAGTTAGGGGATTGGGAATCCAATGGGACTTCCATACCCCTTGGCACCCTCCCTCTTCAGGGCGGGTGGAAAGAATGAATCAGACCTTAAAGAAAGACCTGTCCAAACTGATACTTGAAACAAGGTTACCCTGGACAAAATGTTTACCTATAGCGATACTCAGAATTCGGACAGCCCCTAGAAAAGATGTGGGACTGTCCCCCTATGAAATGCTATTCGGATTACCCTATATGGGAACCAGGGGCGAGATGCCAACCTTAGAAACTAAAGATTCGTTTCTAAAGAACTATATACTGGCGTTGTCTTCCTCATTGTCATTCCTCAGGAAGCAAGGCCTGTTAACACAGACACCACCTCTCGAATTTGCAGTGCACAAGATCCAACCAGGAGATTGGGTTCTGGTGAAATCGTGGAAAGAGACTAAACTACAACTGAAGTGGGAAAGACCATACCAGACTCTCCTAACCACTGAAACAGCCATAAGAACGGCAGAAAGAGGTTGGACCCACTACACAAGAATCAAGGGGCCGGTACAACCCCCGGCCGAGGAAGGAACTTGGACAACCGAATTAACAGAAGAACCATTGAAAATAAAGCTAAAAAGACTTTGAGTAACGAACTTTTTTTTTAATATAACGGCGCGAGCGCGGAAATACTGTCTGTAATATTGTGTGCCTTTTCTCTCTCTCTTTCTTTTCAAAAGTAGCCAGGAAATAAAATGGGTTGGATGTTTTTGGATTACCCACTTCCAATTAGACAACAAGGAGTAACAGTTAGAGAAGGGAAAAGGAAAGGTGAATTAAAATGTTGTTTTCAGGTAACAATAGATAAGATTGGTAAACCATCTAACAAACTAAAAGGGACCTCTCATAACGATCCTAACATAGTAAAAATAATAGAGGTAAAGGACCTGAGAAAGACAATTGAGATAGAAACCGGTTACGGGGACACAAATGCCTGGGTAGAATGGATAAAATTACCTGTAAAAAGTTTGAACAAAAACAATTGCTATGCTTGTGCATCTGGTAGACCGATAGCTCAAGTAGTACCTTTCCCGCTGGGGTGGGAGCGTGACCGAAAGGGCATGGAATGCATGTTAGCCCTATATCAGGATAAGACGGCTTGGGGTATTCAAACTTGCATATCCTTGTCAATAATGTTCCCTCCCCTAGAGAAAGAAGATTCAAGGACTCCCCCTTCATTTTTAGCCACCGGTGTGAATCACACACCATGCGTAAGTCGACACGGTGCGGAGCTAACCAGAAATATGGGAGAGTTGAAGTCATGCATAGAGACTGAGGATGTAACTGGAAGAGTCAGGGGAGGGAACTACTCATCATTGAATGTCCCCAGAGCGGATTTATGGTGGTATTGCGGAGGAAAAATCCTGAGACAGACCCTACCCTCCCAGTGGAAGGGGACGTGCGCAATTGTTCAATTGGCAATACCATTCACCTTGGCATTTGAGAAACAAAAGATAATAACGAGGGAAAGGGGTAAAAGGGAAGCGATAGCGAACTCTTTTGACGACCAGGTGTACTTGGATTCCATAGGGGTCCCAAGAGGGGTACCTGATGAATTCAAGGCCCGAAACCAAATAACCGCCGGTTTCGAGTCTTTGTTTTGGTGGGTCACAATTAACAAAAATGTAGATTGGATAAATTATATTTATTACAACCAACAAAGATTTATAAATTATACTAGAGATGCGGTAAAAGGTATAGCTGAACAATTAGACGCCACTAGTAGAATGGCTTGGGAAAATCGACTGGCTCTAGATATGATCTTAGCAGAAAAAGGAGGTGTGTGTATAATGTTAGGAGGGAAATGTTACACATTTATCCCAAATAACACAGCACTCGATGGTTCAATCACCCGAGCACTGCAAGGGTTAACAACTTTAGCAGAGGAGATGGCTGAAAATTCAGGAGCAGACACTTCCCTGACGGGGTGGCTTGAATCCTGGTTTGGAAAATGGAAAGGCATGATAATCTCGGTTTTTACCTCCCTGATCACGGTTGTCGGAATACTAATAGCCATCGGGTGTTGTATTATTCCTTGTGTAAGAGGGCTGACACAGCGATTGATTGAGACAGCTTTGACGAAGCAGATGTCAATACAAAGAGGCCAGGAAGAGAGTATGTACCTGTTAGGTAATGACAAAGTGGATAGTATCAACGGAGATACAGACATTGAAAAGGCGGCTGAAATAATGCTCAGAGGATTTGAGAGGACATATGAGAACCCTCCGCAGTATGCAGAAAACAACAAGGATTAAGTAAAAGAAAAGGGGGAATTGTGAGAATAAGAAATACTGAAATGTTGTTTCTACAGCTTGTGGAAAGTTACCAAGAAGTCATTTGTGCACAACCTAATGAAATCACTGAAAAAGAGAACTGATAAGGGTCTGTAAGTGGAGACCTTAAGACAGTACATCACTGACAAAGAGAACTGATAAGGGTATGTAAGTACAGACCTTGGGACAGTACATCACTTAAAAATTGTGCTTAGGCAGATAAAAGAGAAACAGCAAGAGTTAGAACAAAGGATGTAGTGAATAAGAAACTGCCCCACTAAGATAAAGGCTGACAGCTGCAAGTTAAAACACATAATGGAGAGCCAAATAAGGTAAAACAAAAACAAGAGTTAGGGGCTAGAAAGTTAGAGTAGGGGGAGAAGTAAACAGAGGAGGAGACTGTAGCAACCATAGGATAGGTTAGTGTCATAATACGTTATAACCAATAATGTAAAATAAAGGCGTGGACAAATGGATTTGTATTGTATAAACATGAACTGAATATGTTGATCGGTGTGCCTGCTTGTAGGACACCCGATCTTGCAAGACCGTTAAATAAACTTACTTCTTCAGAGTTTGACTTGGTGTAAATTATTATCAAGTGGGCTACGTTTCTCACATCGGGTATTTTCCCAGTCAATGACTGCAGAACACAACACCCATTGCACAATCTTCCTTTCCCAGACAGCTGACGTAATTCAGGATGAGTCCGTGAGTGTGGCACTGGAGTCACTTGTGGGGTTGAGAAGGTGAGGAATTTAATTTTTTACTCAGTGGCAGTGAACAAGTTCGGTTTTGAACCACAATTGTAACTGACGGGGTTTACTAAACCCAAATTACTCTGTACAAGTAGCAATTGAACAGAAACACTTGCTCAAGACTCCCATCCAATCATTCCACAGAATTCGAGACACCACCCTACTAATTCTGTCACTGCACTGGAATCCGAGTATGATTTACACAGGAACAGGAGGAGGCCCATTTAGTCCTCTCTCGAGACTGTTACACAGGAACAGGTGGAGGCCCATTCAGTCCTCTCTCGAGACTGTGACACAGGAACAGGAAAGAGGCCCATTCGGCCCCTCTCGAGCCTGTTACACAGGAACAGGAGGAGGCCCATTCAGCCCCTCTCGAGCCTGTTACACGGGAACAGGAGGAGGCCCATTCGGCCCCTCTCGAGCCTGTTACACGGGAACAGGAGGAGGCCCATTCGGCCCCTCACGAGCCTGTTACACAGGAACAGGACAAGGCCCATTCAGCCCCACTCGAGCCTGTTACACAGGAATAGGAGGAGGCCCATTCAGCCCCTCTCGAGCCTGTTACACAGGAACAGGAGGAGGCCCATTCAGCCCCTCTCGAGCCTGTTACACAGGAACAGGAGGAGGCCCATTCAGCCCCCTCTCGAGCCTGTTACACAGGAACAGGAGGAGGCCCATTCAGTCCCCTCGAGCCTGTTACAGAGCAACAGGAGGAGGCCCATTCAGCCCCCTCTCGAGCCTGTTACACAGGAACAGGAGGAGGCCCATTCAGCCCCTCTCGAGCCTGTTACACAGGAACAGGAGGAGGCCCATTCAGCCCCTCTCGAGCCTGTTACACAGGAACAGGAGGAGGCCCATTCAGCCCCCTCTCGAGCCTGTTACACAGGAACAGGAGGAGGCCCATTCAGTCCCCTCGAGCCTGTTACAGAGCAACAGGAGGAGGCCCATTCAGCCCCTCTCGAGCCTGTTACACAGGAACAGGAGGAGGCCCATTCAGCCCCCTCTCGAGACTGTTACACAGGAACAGGAGGAGGCCATTCAGCCCCCCTCGAGCCTGTTACACAGGAACAGGAGGAGGCCCATTCAGCCCCCTCTCGAGACTGTTACACAGGAACAGGAGGAGGCCATTCAGCCCCTCTCGAGCCTGTTAGACCATTCAATGAGATCATGACTGATCTGTATCTTAACTCCATCTCCCCCCCCCTTGGTTCTGTAACCCTTAATCCCCTCACCCAGCAAAAATCCATCAATCTCAGGTGTGAAATTTCCAATTGACCCCCGGCCTCGACAGCTTTTTTGGGGGAGTGAGTTCCAGATTCCCACTCCCCTTTGTGTGAAGAAGTGCTTCGTGACATCACTCCCTGAACGTCCTGGCTCTGATTTTAAGGTTCTGCCCCCTTGTTCTGGACTCCCCCCTCCCCCCACCAGAGGAAATAGTTTCTCTCTATCGACCCGATCGAATCCTTTTATCATCTTCAACCCCCCCCCCCGATTCGATCACCCCCCTTAATCTTCCACACTGGAGGGAATACAAGCCCAGTCTGTGCAACCCGTCCTCGTAATTTAACCCTTTCAGCCCCGGGGTCATTCTGGTGAAACTGCACTGCACCCTGCCCCCGAGGACAGTATATCCTTCCTGAGGGGTGGGCCCAGAACTGAAGACAGTGACTGCAGATGGGTCTGTGCAGAGCTCTGTAAAACTGTCTCAAACCTGCTCCCCTTTATATTCTCACACTCCAGATATAATGGCTGACATTCCACTAACCTTTGATTACTGTTTTGAAACTGACCCTTCCATCTTATGGGCAGAAGTGGGGATGTTCGCTGATGATTGCACAGTGTTCACCATTCGCAACGCCTCAGATACTGAAGCAGTCCCTCCCCACATGCAGCAAGACCTGGACAATACATTGAGACTTGGGCTGATAAAGTGGCAAGCGACATTTGTGGCACTTTGTGCTTCTCGGGTCTTGTTGGAGCTGCACCCATCCAGGCAAGTGGAGAGTATTCCATCACACTCCTGACTTGTACCTTGTAGATGGTGGACAGGCTTTGGGGAGTCAGGAGGTGAGTTACTCACCGCAGGATTCCCAGCCTCTGACCTGCTCTTGTAGCCACGGTATTTATATGGCTACTCCAGTTCAGTTTCTGGTCAATGGTAGCCCCTAGGATGTTGATAGTGGGGGATTCAGCGATGGTAATGCCATTGAATGTCAAGGGGAGATGGTTAGATTCTGTCTTATTGGAGATGGTCATTGCCTGGCACTTGTGTGAGCCAACATTCCCTGCCGTTACTCACGTCCCATCTTTCAGATGAGACATTAAACCGAGGCCCCCGTCTGCCCTCTCTGGGTGGGTGTCGAAGATCCCACGGCCACTATTTGGAAGAAGAGCAGGGTGGGGGCCGGGTTGGGGTGGGGGGGGGGGGGGTGGCGGGCGTGGGTGATGGCGGAGTTCTCCCCGGTGTCCTGGGGACAATATTTATCCCTCAACCGACATCGCGGTTAAAAAAAAAAACCACATGATCTGGGTCAATACCACATTGCTGTTTGTGGGATCTCGCTGTGCAGTCAGAATATCTTTTGCTGTGTGGCTCGGTGCCCGATGCAGTCTGAATTCAGCTGCTGTGATGAACTCTGTTCCGCTTCGCGACAAAGGGGTGGGTCATGCCAGGTCGGTGGGGCAATATGGGGGATAGGCGTTTAGTTTCAGGGAATGCAATCACTCTGTCCTGTCTCCAACTCTGTAAGCAGACATCATCGGGACTGCAGCCCTATACAAAGCTGAGGTTCAAGTTTCAAACCTGAGATTGACTTTTTTTTTGGTTGAGTCAGGGGATTAAGTGTCATGGAATCGAGGCGGGGAAATGACATTAAGCTACAGATACAAGCGTGATCTCATTGAATGTCGGTGTGACGGAATGCAGCCTCAATGAGGGGTAATCGGGTGAAAAGAGTTCAAACCTACTTGAAAAGACGTAACATCCCCGTACATCAAAAAAAAGATTCTGTAGTTTAGTAACAGTATAAATGTTGGAACCACGCAGTGGATCTTGAGATCGGTTGGATTCACGACAAGATCTCTCATGGTAAAGGTGAGGTGAGGCAATGATGTTTCTGCTTTTAACTGGGACAGAGATATCTCGCTAATTTCTGTCGCTTTCTACTCGGGAATTTAAGGTCAATGTTACTTTAAACATTGTTGGATGTCTTAAATATTTTGCAGGAGCAATATTTAGATTTTAAGAATTGAATTGTCCACTAAGAAACAAGATTATACTTTATTTTTCCAGAACTGTTAATGTTGAGACTGTCTCTCACCATGCATTGCGTGGTCAGTTCTGAATAAACTTTGACGTAATTTCGAAATTATGTTGTCTCGAAGTCTTCTGTGTCGCAAACCCGAGAGCCCGCCTCTGTACACTCTTCAGTGGGGAGGTGTGTTATTGAGGAGAGATGCTCGGACCCTGGTAATGTCCAGGTTGTTATGATCTGTCTGAAACTTGTTTCAGGTATACAGTAAATGGCAGAACCCTTAGGAGTATTGACAGGCAGAGAGATCTGGGCGTACAGGTCCACAGGTCACTGAAAGTGGCAACGCAGGTGGATAAGGTAGTCAAGAAGGCATACGGCATGCTTGCCTTCATCGGTCGGGGCATAGAGTATAAAAATTGGCAAGTCATGTGGCAGCTGTACAGAACCTTAGTTAGGCCTCACTTAGAATATTGCGTGCAATTCTGGTCGCCACACTACCAGAAGGACGTGGAGGCTGTGGAGAGGGTACAGAGGAGGTTTACCAGGATGTTGCCTGTTCTGGAGGGCATTAGCTTTGAGGAGAGGTTGGATAAACTCGGATTGTTTTCACTGGAACGACGGAGGTGGAGGGGCGACATGATAGAGGTTTTACAAAGTTATGAGCGGCATGGACAGAGTGGATAGTCAGAAGCTTTTTCCCAGGGTGGAAGAGTCAGTTACTAGGGGACATAGGTTTAAGGTGCGAGGGGCAAAGTTTAGAGGGGATGTGCGAGGCAAGTTTTTTTACACAGAGGGTGGTGAGTGCCTGGAACTTGCTGCCGGGGGAGGTGGTGGAAGCAGGTACGATAGCGACGTTTAAGAGGCATCTTGACAAATGCATGAAGAGGATGGGAATAGAGGGATACGGTCCCCGGAAGTGCAGAAGGTTTTAGTTTAGGCAGGCATCAAGATCGGCGCAGGCTTGGAGGGCCGAATGGCCTGTTCCTGTGCTGTGCTGTTCTTTGTTCTTTGAGGTTGATTTTAAGAGCTCGCCACCACTCCTGTCACCTGTCGATGTTCCAAGAGACTTGGGTGTGTTTGTACAAGGAATGCAGACGGGTTAGCATGTGGGTGTCGCACACAGTGAGGAAGGTAAATAGCATGTTCAGCCTGATGGCAAAGGGGATTGGATTACAGGAATAAGAGAAAGGATATACTTGCACTGGAGGTGGGTGCAGGGAAGGTTCACTGGATGGGTCACTGGGAATGAGGGCGTTGTCCTGTGTGTGAGAGGCTGAGTAAATCGGGCCTGTATTCCCTGAACATATAAGATTCTGAAGGCGTCGGATAGGGTAGAGGCTGAGAGATTATTTCCGCTGGTCGGGGAATCTAGAACGCGGGGACACGGTCTCAGGGCGATGGGGAACGGACGGGGAAAAATGGATTGAATCCTAAGATCGGACCATTCCGCTATTTCGAGTGCAACGCGAGGAAAAACGTCTTTACGCAGCGGGTGTCTGGGATGTGGAATTGGTTGCCTGAGAGCCTGGTGGAGGCAGGTTCGAGCGGGGCTTTCAAAAGGGGATTGGCTAATTTCCTGCAGAGTGAACATTTGGAGTGGTGAGGTGGGGGGAGTGGGGACGAGGCGAATTGCTCCTGCCGAGAGCCGGCACAGGCGCGACGGGCCGAAAGGACTGCGTAACCGTTGCCCGGTTTCTGTGAATTGGTCTCTGTGTACGTTCTTTTATGACTGCTGTCTGCTGAGCCCCCCCCCCCCAGGCGCTCTACCTGCTCATCGCTTTGCAATGCGGTTGATTCAGATTCAACAAGCATTCCTCAGCTCACTTTTTGTCTGAAAAAGAAAAACACTTTTGCGTCTGATCTCACGTAAATTGCAAAATACTTTTTAGTTTTAGAAACAATTTCAGGTGGGCGGGACACACCTTTCCGGCACAACGCTTCCCCTCAGCTGCATCATTACAATGGTGCGGCAAAAGAGTGAGTCCATTCGGCCCATTGTCCCTGTGCTAGCTCTTTGAAAGATCTATCCAGTTAGTCCCCACTCAACCACCCCCCCCGCCCCGCTGCTCCGTCCCCTGTTCGCCCTGCAAATTTTTCCCCTTCACGTATCCATCCGATTCCCCCGGGACCATTCCAGTAAATCTCCCTCCGCACCCTCTCCAAGGACACGACACCCGTCCTGAAGTGTGTGGGGACCGGAATTGGACGCAGCGCTCCAGCTGGGGACTGACCGGGGATTTATATCTGCTCATTTCCCCCGGCTCTCTCCCCAGGTTCCTGCCTGTCAGGGCTTTAAAGATATGGGGTTGGGTCAAACGTAGCACTTCCCTGAGAGGACTGTCCTGAACAGCTGGATAAACGCATGAGGGAGAAAGGAATAGAATGATATGAAGCAGTACTGAGGGAGTGCCGCACTGTCCGAGGGTCAGTACTGAGGGAGTGCTGCACTGTCGGAGGGTCAGTACTGAGGGAGTGCTGCACTGTCGGAGGGTCAGTACTGAGGGAATGCTGCACTGTCGGAGGGTCAGTACTGAGGGAGTGCTGCACTATCGGAGGGTCTGTACTGAGGGAGTGCTGCACTGTCGGAGGGTCTGTACTGAGGGAGTGCTGCACTGTCGGAGGGTCAGTACTGAGGGAGTGCTGCACTGTCGGAGGGTCAGTACTGAGGGAGTGCTGCACTGTCGGAGGGTCAGTACTGAGGGAGTGCTGCACTGTCTGGGGTGCCATCTTTCAGATGAGACATTAAACCGAGGCCCCCGTCTGCCCTCTCAGGTGGTTGTAAAAGATCCCACGGCCCCTATTTGGAAGAGGAGCAGGGGGGGGAGTTCTCCCCGGTGTCCTGGGGACAATATTTATCCCTGAACCGACATCATTAAAAAAAAACCAGATGATCTGGGGCATTATCACATTGCTGCTTGTGGGATCTTGCTGTGCATCAATCAGCTGCCACGTTTCCTGGATTATAACAGTGACCACACTTCAAAAGAAGTCCTTCATCGGCTCTGAGGCACTGGGGGATGTCCTGAGGTGGTGATGTCTTTGGTGAAAGGCGCTAGAGAAATGTAATTTTTTTTCCCTTTCTTGCAGACATGAACGTGATTGGAACAGTAATTGGGTTCTCTTTGATTCTCCAGACTGTTTCTGCTGCAGAAGGTAAGCTGCTTCACCCAGTACCAGTTCACAGGTACGTCAAAGAGCTTTGTGACCGTCGGGTGGGTTGGGGGGGTGGGGGGTTCAGGTGGCACCTCAAGGTCAGAGGTTGCGGGGGTGCCCCTGCAAACGGACGGTGCAAGTGCCTCAGCATTAATAGCCTGAAAAGACAGGCAACAGCAGATGGGTTGTGAATCGAGTTCAGAGTCACTGAAGCTGCATTATCCAGTCTGACATTCCCTATACCGGCACTGAGGAGTCACTGTACTGTCAGAGGATCAGTGGGGTTAGTTTTGGGATTGATACAGGGCTATGGGGAGAGAGCGGGGCAGTGGGATTAGTTTGGGGATTGATACAGGGCTATGGGGAGAGAGCGGGGCAGTGGGATTAGTTTGGGGATTGATACGGGGCTATGGGGAGAGAGTGGGGCAGTGGGATTAGTTTGGGGATTGATACAGGGCTATGGGGAGAGAGCGGGGCAGTGGGATTAGTTTGGGGATTGATACGGGGCTATGGGGCGAGAGCGGGGCAGTGGGATTAGTTTGGGGATTGTTACAGGGCTATGGGGAGAGAGCGGGGCAGTGGGATTAGTTTGGGGATTGATACAGGGCTATGGGGAGAGAGCGGGGCAGTGGGATTCGTTTCTTCGAATCCTTCTACAAGGTACTTTTTCAAACAACTATTAGTAAAAACGCAAGGCAAAGTGACCCTTTACAGAGGCCTCACACAGTGGAGGAGAGACAAAAGGAGAGACAAGGAGCTGACTTACAGAACAATCAAAGGGACAAAGTCTACAATCACCGTCCCCAAGTGCCATTGCACGCTAACCCCCGAGGGGGAAACAAAACAATTGCATTCAGTCCTTCACCAACAACCGAAAGCAACATACTGAACCAGACCGCAGAGAAAATCAGACAGACGCAAGAATGTGGAATATAGCTGACCAACTCGCTGTGGGTTATCTCCAATTTAATTTACTCGAATTTTTATCTTTAACTTCAATGTTTATTCCTCTCACCCTCTCTTGCAGCTGTCGGTAATTTTTGTGTGCACAGATTAATCATTTTGAAGTGAAAAACACTCGTTTACTGAGTCCGAACTGGCTGCTGACAGTGACAATCATGTCTGTTTTTTTGTTCTCCCTTTTTGTCCGTGTTCTGAGCACCTCACCAGCTCTTGTGCTTCGGCAGGAGATGGGTAGCACTTCCAGATTCCATCCCTTCTTTCTCATCGTTTTGATCAGTTTTTAATGCTTATCTGTTAGGTTATAGCGGAGGATGCAGAGAGGTTGCAAAGAGTTCTAGACAGGTTAAGTGAGTGGACAAATGGAGTATAATGTAGGGAAGTGTGAAGTTGTTCACTTTGGTCGTTAAAATAGAAAAGCAGAATATTTTTTAAAAGGTGTGAAACTGGTGAGTGTTGATGTTCAGAGAGACTTGGGGGTACACGTACAAGGAACGCTCAAAGTTAACATGCAAGTGCAGCAGGCTATTCGGAAGGCAAGTGGCATGTTGGCCTTTATGGCAAGGGGATTGGAGTACAGGAATAAAAAAGTCTTACTAAAATTGTACATGGCTTTGGTGAGACCGCATCTGGAATACTGTGTTCAGTTTCAGTCTCCATATTTGAGAAAGGATAGACTTGTACCAGAGGCAGTGCAGTGAAGATTTACTGAATTGGTCCCTGGGATTTGTTTGGGATTGATACAGGGATATGGGGAGAGAGTGGGTCACTGGAGTTAGTTTGTGGAGAGGAATAAAGCCAAAAAGACTTGCAGGTTGGTAGGTTAATTGGCCATTATAAATTGCCCCTAGTATGGGTAGGTGGTAGGGAAATATAGGGACAGGTGGGGATGTGGTAGGAATATGGGATTAGTGTAGGATTAGTGTAAATGGGTGGTTGATGGTCGGCACAGACTCGGTGGGCCGAAGGGCCTGTTTCAGTGCTGTATCTCTAAACTAACCTAAAACTAAACAGGAGAGAGAGAAAGCTGAGGGGTGACCTGATTGAGGTCTTTAAAATGATGGAGGGGTTTCGATCGGGTAGACGTAGAGAGGATGTTTCCACTTGTGGGGGGAGAGACCAGAACTCGGGTCCATCAATATAAGAGAGTCACTAATAAATCCGATGGGGAATTCCGGAGAAACCTCTTTCCCCAGAGAGTGGTGAGAATGTGGAACTCGCTCCCACAGGGAGTGGTTGAGGTGAATAGTATCGATGTATTTAAGGGGGAAGCTGGATAAACACACGAGGGAGAAAGGAATAGAAGGATATGGTGATAGGGTGAGATGGAGAGAGGGGGCGGGTGGGAGGAGGCTCGTGTGGGGCAGAAACACCAGCACGGGAGCAGATGGGCCGAACGGCCTGTTTCTGTGCTGGAAATTCTTTATTACTCGATGTCCGGCATTGAGATATTGACCAGAACTGGCTCTTTCTGTTTCAGATGTGCAAAGTGCGTGCAGGGGCAACTCACTGACGATGACTTTCCGGAAATGTGTACACAACTCTACACGCCCTGTGTTGAAGAAGAAGCTGAAAACAATTTGTAGTTTTGTCACCTGCACCGATAAATCCTACAGGGTGTACTTTAACAAGTCTGAATGTTTCAATGTCGATATTCCAAAGTTTTCAGACACACATGCCGACAATTACTTCTTAGAACACGGAACAAACGAGCCGCAAATAACAAAGGGACTCCGGGTGCAAAGTGAGTGTGAAAAGAATAATCTTTAACCCAAACTCCGAGTCCTTGGAGAGGGTGCGGAGGGAGATTTACCGGAATGGTCCCAGGGATGAGGGACTTCAGTCAATGTGGAGAGACTGGGAGAAGCTGGGATTGTTCTCCTTAGAGCAGAGAAGGTTAAGGGGGGAGATTTAATCGAGGCGTTCAAAATCATGAGGGGGTTTTGATGGAGTAAATGAGGAGAAACTGTCCCCAGTGGCGGGAGGGTCGGTAACCAGAGGGACACAGATTGAGGATAATCGGTAAAAGAACCAGAGAGGGGCGGGGAGAGGAGGAGAATTTTTTTGACGCAGTGAGTTGTTGTGATCTGGAACGCGCTGCCTGAAAGGGCGGTGGAAGCAGATTCAATAGTAACTTTCAAAAGGGGGGAATTGGAGAAATGCTCCTCGTTTTCAAATAAAATCAGAAAATGCTGAAAATACTCGGGGGGTCAGACAGCAACTGTGAAGAGAAACACAGAGTTAACATTTCAGATGTCTGTAGTATTTTGCTTTTGACCTCGATGTTAAAATTCTTATCCTTCTTTTCAAATCCGTCACTGGCCTCCCTTCACCCTCTCCCTATCTCTGTAACCTCCTCCAGCCCCTACAACCCTCCCTATCTCTGTAACCTCCTCCAGCCTCCACAACGCTCCCTATCTCTGTAACCTCCTCCAGCCCATACAACCCTCCCTATCTCTGTAACCTCCTCCAGCCCCTACAACCCTCCCTATCTCTGTAACCTCCTCCAGCCCCGACAACCCTCCCTATCTCTGTAACCTCCTCCAGCCCCTACAACCCTCCCTATCTCTGTAACCTCCTCCAGCCCCGACAACACCTCCCTATCTCTGTAACCTCCTCCAGCCCCTACAACCCTCCGAGATCTCTGCGCTCCCTCCAATTCCGCCCTCTCGCCCATCCCCCCGATTCCCATCACTCCACCATTGGCGGCCGTGCCTTCAGCTGCCTGGGGGCCCTAAGCTCTGGAATTCCCTCCCTAAACCTCTCCGCCTCTCTCTCTCTCTCTCCTCCTTTAAGATGCTCCTTAAAAAAACCGACCTCTCTGACTGAGCTTTTGGTCGCCGGTCCCTGATATCTCCTGACGTGGCTCAGGGGTCAGAATATGTCTGATTTACACTCCTGTGAAACACCTTGGGACATTTTACTACGTCAAAAGTGCAACATAAATGCAGGGTGTTGTTGTTTTGCTACTCTTCTGGTGAAATCAGTGGACGGAAAATCTGTTAGCTTCAAAAACAATCATGAAATCCAACTCATTAGATTAGCATAATATAAAAGCAAAATACTGCGGATGCTGGAAATCTGAAATAAAAACAGGAAATGCTGGAAATACTCAGCAGGTCTGGCAGCATCTGCGGAGAGAGAAGCCGAGTTAACGTTTCGGGTCAGTGACCCTTCTTCGGAACTGACAAATATTAGAAATGTAAAAGGTTTGAATCGAGTAAAGCAGGGGGTGGGGCAAGAGATAACAAAGGAGAAGGTGTTGATCGGACAGGGTCACAGAGAATAACTGACCAGAAGGTCAGAGAGTAAAGACAAACGGTATGTTAAATGTTGTGGGACTACCTTCCATGACGGTGCTTCTGATATGTCTTCCTTTTTCCTCAACCGAGGATTTCCCCCCACTGTGGTTGACAGGGCCCTCAACCGTGTCCGACCCATTCCCCGCACCTCTACCCTCATCCCTTCCCCTCCCTCCCAGAACCGTGACAGGGTTCCCCTTGTCCTCACTTTCCACCCCATCAGCCTCCACATCCAAAGGATCATCCTCCGCCATTTTCGCCACCTCCAGCGTGATGCCACTACCAGTCGCATCTTCCCTTCCCTTCCCCTGTCAGCATTCTGTCCCTCCGTGACACCCTGGTCCACTCCTCCATTACCCCCACCACCTCATCCCCTGCCCATGGCACCTTCCCCTGCAATCGCAGGAGGTGTAATACCTGCCCATTTACCTCCTCTCTCCTCACTATCCCAGGCCCCAAACACTCCTTTCAGGTGAAGCAGCGATTTACTTGTACTTCTTTCAATGTAGTATACTGTATTCGCTGCTCACAGTGTGGTCTCCTCTACACTGGGGAGACCAAACGCAGACTGGGTGACCGCTTAGCGGAACACCTCCGCTCAGTCCGCAAGCAGGACCCTGAGCTTCCGGTTGCTGGCCATTTCAACACTCCCCCCTGCTCTCATGCTCACATCTCTGTCCTGGGATTGCTGCAGTGTTCCAGTGAACATCAACGCAAGCTCGAGGAACAGCATCTCATTTATCGATTAGGCACACTACAGCCTGCCGGACTGAACATTGAGTTCAATCATTTCAGAGCATGACGGGCCCCCCATTTTACGTTTAGTTATTTTTTTTCTCATTTTTTATTTTTTGTTGATTTTATTTTATTTTGTTACTACAGCGCCTACCCACTGTTTTGTTTTCATGTTTGTGCTTGGGGCTGTTCAGTTTTCTGTCAATTAACACCCTCTCTGTACTAACGCTTTGTCTTTCAACACACCATTGACTCACCCTTTGCCTTTGCTCCATGACCTTCTGGTCAGTTATTCTCTGTGACCTTGTCCCTATCAATACCTTCTCTTTTGTTACCTCTTGCCCCACCCCCGCTTTACTTGCTTAAAATCTTGTACATTTCTAATATCTGTCACTTCCGAAGAAGGGTCACTGACCTGAAACGTTAACTCTGCTTCTCTCTCCACAGATGCTGCCAGAACTGCTGAGTATTTCCAGCATTTCCTGTTTTTAGGTTTTTAGGTTTTAGAGATACAGCACTGAAACAGGCCCTTCGGCTGACCGAGTCTGTGCCGACCATCAACCACCCATTTATACTAATCCTACACTAATCCCATATTCCTACCACATCCCCACCTGTCCCTATACTTCCCTACCACCTACCTATACTAGGGGCAATTTATAATGGCCAATTTACCTACCAACCTGCAAGTCTTTTGGCTTGTGGGAGGAAACCGGAGCACCCGGAGGAAACCCACGCAGACACAGGGAGAACTTGCAAACTCCACACAGGCAGTACCCGGAATCGAACCCGGGTCGCTGGAGCTGTGAGGCTGCGGTGCTAACCACTGCGCCACTGTGCTGAATAGGTTAGCACAAGGCTGTGGAGTCTGATCTGTGATCTGTTTAATGGGCACCCTTTATATTCCAGATTGCAGCCTGCCCTCTCCAGAAAGTACTGGAGGCACAGTAAATGAGCAGAAAAGACTCAACGCTGCTTCAGGTAAAGAACAGCTGAAGAAATCATGACTGAACTGTTCGAGGGGTTTTGACAAGACGGGACAAGTCTGTGGAGTGTAATCGAGGGGTTCAGGGTCGATAAATGCAGAATAACAGATACCCGGGAGTGAGTAAAAGACTGGAATCTAATCGAGGGGTTCGGTGGGGTTTATATATAGAATAACAGATACCCGGGAGTGAGTTACAGACTGGAATCTAATCGAGGGGTTCGGGGGGTTTATATATAGAATAACAGATACCCGGGAGTGAGTTACAGACTGGAATCTAATCGAGGGGTTCGGGGGGTTTATATATAGAATAACAGATACCCGGGAGTGAGTTACAGACTGGAATCTAATCGAGGGGTTCGGGGGGTTTATATATAGAATAACAGATACCCGGGAGTGAGTTACAGACTGGAATCTAATCGAGGGGTTCGGGGGGTTTATATATAGAATAACAGATACCCGGGAGTGAGTTACAGACTGGAATCGAATCGAGGGGTTCGGGGGGTTTATATATAGAATAACAGATACCCGGGAGTGAGTTACAGACTGGAATCTAATCGAGGGGTTCGGGGGGTTTATATATAGAATAACTGATACCCGGGAGTGAGTTACAGACTGGAATCTAATCGAGGGGTTTGGGGTGGTTTATATATAGAATAACAGATACCCGGGAGTGAGTTACAGACTGGAATCTAATCGAGGGGTTCGGTGGGGTTTATATATAGAATAACAGATACCCGGGAGTGAGTTACAGACTGGAATCTAATCGAGGGGTTCGGGTGGTTTATATATAGAATAACAGATACCCGGGAGTGAGTTACAGACTGGAATCTATTCAAGGGGTTCGGGGGGTTTATATATAGAATAACAGATACCCGGGAGTGAGTTACAGACTGGAATCTAATCGAGGGGTTCGGGGGGTTTATATATAGAATAACAGATACCCGGGAGTGAGTTACAGACTGGAAACTAATCGAGGGGTTCGGTGGGGTTTATATATAGAATAACAGATACCCGGGAGTGAGTTACAGACTGGAATCTAATCGAGGGGATAATATATAGAATAACAAATACCCGGGAGTGAGTTACAGACTGGAATCTAATCGAGGAGTTCGGGTGGTTTTATATAGAATAACAGATACCCGGGAGTGAGTTACAGACTGGAATCTAATCGAGGGGTTCGGGTGGTTTATATATCGAATAACAGATACCCGGGCGTGAGTTGCAGACTGGAATCTAATCGAGGGGTTGGGTGGGTTTATATATAGAATAACAGATACCCGGGAGTGAGTTACAGACTGGAATCTAATCGAGGGGTTGGGGGGGTTTATATATAGAATAACAGATACCCGGGAGTGAGTTACAGACTGGAATCTAATCGAGGGGTCCGGGGGGTTTATATATAGAATAGCAGATATCCGGGAGTGAGTTACAGACTGGAATCTTATCGAGGGGTTCGGGTGGTTTATATATAGAATAACAGATACCCGGGAGTGAGTTACAGACTGGAATCTAATCGAGGGGTTCGGGGGGTTTACATATAGAATAACAGATATCCGGGAGTGAGTTACAGACTGGAATCTAATCGAGGGGTTCGGGTGGTTTATATATAGAATAACAGATACCCGGGAGTGAGTTACAGACTGGAATCTAATCGAGGGGTTCGGGTGGTTTATATATAGAATAACAGATATCCGGGAGTGAGTTACAGACTGGAATCTAATCGAGGGGTTCGGGTGGTTTATATATAGAATAACAGATACCCGGGAGGGAGTGACAGACTGGAAACTAATCGAGGGGTTCGGGGGGTTTATATATAGAATAACAGATACCCGGGAGGGAGTGACAGACTGGAAACTAATCGAGGGGTTCGGTGGGGTTTATATATGGAATAACAGATAACCGGGAGTGAGTTATAGACTGGAATCGTATCGAGGGGTTCGGGGGGTTTATATATAGAATAACAGATACCCGGGAGTGAGTTACAGACTGGAATCTAATCGAGGGGTTCGGGGGATTTATATATAGAATAACAGATACCCGGGAGTGAGTTACAGACTGGAAACTAATCGAGGGGTTCGGTGGGGTTTATATATAGAATAACAGATACCCGGGAGTGAGTTACAGACTGGAATCTAATCGAGGGGTTTATATATAGAATAACAAATACCCGGGAGTGAGTTACAGACTGGAATCTAATCGAGGGGTTCGGTGGGGTTTATATATAGAATAACAGATACCCGGGAGTGAGTTACAGACTGGAATCTAATCGAGGGGTTTATATATAGAATAACAGATACCCGGGAGTGAGTTACAGACTGGAATCTAATCGAGGGGTTCGGGTGGTTTATATATCGAATAACAGATACCCGGGAGTGAGTTACAGACTGGAATCTAATCGAGGGGTTCGGGTGGTTTATATATCGAATAACAGATACCCGGGAGTGAGTTACAGACTGGAATCTAATCGAGGGGTTCGGGTGGTTTATATATCGAATAACAGATACCCGGGAGTGAGTTACAGACTGGAATCTAATCGAGGGGTTCGGGGGGGTTTATATATAGAATAACAGAAACCCGGGAGTGAGTTACAGACTGGAATATCATCGAGGGGTTCGGGTGGTTTATATATAGAATAACAGAAACCCGGGAGTGAGTTACAGACTGGAATCTAATCAAGGGGTTCGGGTGGTTTATATATAGAATAAAAGAAACCCGGGAGTGAGTTACAGACTGGAATCTAATTGAGGGGTTCGGGGGGTTTATATATAGAATAACAGATACCCGAGAGTGAGTAACAGACTGGAATCTAATCGAGGGGTTCGGGGGGTTTATATATAGAATAACAGATACCCGGGAGTGAGTTACAGACTGGAATCTAATCGAGGGGTTCGAGGGGTTTACATAGAGAATAACAGATACCCGGAAGTGAGTTACAGACTGGAATCTAATCGAGGGGTTCGGGGTGGTTTATATATAGAATAACAGATACCCGGCAGTGAGTTACAGACTGGAATCTAATCGAGGGGTTGGGGGGATTTATATATAGAATAGCAGATACCCGGGAGTGAGTTACAGACTGGAATCTAATCGAGGGGTTCGGGGGGTTTATATATAGAATAACAGATAACTGGGAGTGAGTTACAGACTGGAATCTAATCGAGGGGTTCGAGGGCTTTATATATAGAATAACAGATACCCGGGAGTGAGATACAGACTGGAATCTAATCGAGGGGTTCGGGGTGGTTTATATATAGAATAACAGATACCCTGCAGTGAGTTACAGACTGGAATCTAATCGAGGGGTTCGGTGGGGTTTATATATAGAATAACAGATACCCGGGAGTGAGTTACAGAATGGAATCCAATCGAGGGGTTCGAGGGCTTTATATATAGAATAACAGATACCCGGGAGTGAGTTACAGACTGGAATCTAATCGAGGGGTTGGGGGGGTTTATATATAGAATAACAGATACCCGGGAGTGAGTTACAGACTGGAATCTAATCGAGGGGTTCGGGGGGTTTATATATAGAATAACAGATAACCAGGAGTAAGTTACAGACTGGAACCTAATCGAGGGGTTCGGGGGGTTTATATATAGAATAACAGATACCCGGGTGTGAGTTACGGACTGGAAACTAATCGAGGGGTTCGGTGGGGTTAATATATAGAATAACAGATACCCGGGAGTGAGTTACAGACTGGAATCTAATCGAGGGGTTCGGGTGGTTTATATATCGAATAACAGATACCCGGGAGTGAGTTACAGACTGGAATCTAATCGAGGAGTTCGGGGGGTTTATATATAGAATAACAAATACCCGGGAGTGATTTACAGACTGGAATCTCATCGAGGGGTTAGGGTGGTTTATATGCAGAATAACAGATACCCGGGAGTGAGTTACAGACTGGAATCTAATCGAAGGGTTCGGGTGGTTTATATATAGAATAACAGATACCCGGGAGTGAGTTACAGACTGGAATCTAATCGAGGGGTTCGGGTGGTTTATATATAGAATAACAGATACCCGGGAGTGAGTTACAGACTGGAATCTAATCGAGGGGTTCGGGTGGTTTATATATAGAATAACAGATACCCGGGAGTGAGTTACAGACTGGAATCTAATCGAGGGGTTAGGGTGGTTTATATATAGAATAACAGAAACCCGGAAGTGAGTTACAGACTGGAATCTAATCGAGGGGTTCGGGTGGTTGACATATAGAAAGACAGAAACCCGGAAGTGAGTTACAGACTGGAATCTAATCGAGGGGTTCGGGTGGTTTATATATAGAATAACAGAAACCCGGAAGTGAGTTACAGACTGGAATCTAATCGAGGGGTTCGGGTGGTTTATATATAGAATAACAGATACCCGGGAGTGAGTTACAGACTGGAATCTAATCGAGGGGTTAGGGTGGTTTATATATAGAATAACAGAAACCCGGGACTGAGTTACAGACTGGAATCTAATCGAGGGGTTCGGGGGGTTTATATATAGAATAACAGATACCCGGGAGTGAGTTACAGACTGGAATCTAATCGAGGGGTTCGGGGGGTTTATATATAGAATAACAGATAACCGGGAGTAAGTTACAGACTGGAATCTAATCGAGGGGTTCGAGGGCTTTATATATAGAATAACAGATACCCGGGAGTGAGTTACAGACTGGAATCTAATCGAGGGGTTCGGGGGGTTTATATACAGAATAACAGATACCCGGGAGTGAGATACAGACTGGAATCTAATCGAGGGGTTCGGGGTGGATTATATATAGAATAACAGATACCCGGCAGTGAGTTACAGACTGAAATCTAATCGAGGGGTTCGAGGGCTTTATATATAGAATAACAGATACCCGGGAGTGAGATACAGACTGGAATCTAATCGAGGGGTTGGGGGGGTTTATATATAGAATAGCAGATACCCGGGAATGAGTTACAGACTGGAATCTAATCGAGGGGTTCGGGGGGTTTATATATAGAATAACAGATGCCCGGGAGAGAGTTACAGACTGGAATCTAATCGAGCGGTTCGGGGGTTTATATATAAAATAACAGATACCCGGGAGTGAGTTACAGACTGGAAACTAATCGAGGGGTTCGGGGTGTTTATATATAGAATAACAGATACCCGGGAGTGAGTTGCAGACTGGAATCCAATCGAGGGGTTCGGGGGGTTTATATATAGAATAACAGATAACCGGGAGTAAGTTACAGACTGGAACCTAATCGAGGGGTTCGGGGGGTTTCTATATAGAATAACAGATACCCGGGATTGAGTTACAAACTGGAATCGAATCGAGGGGTTCGGGGGGTTTATATATAGAATAACAGATACCCGGGTGTGAGTTACGGACTGGAAACTAATCGAGGGGCTCGGTGGGGTTAATATATAGAATAACAGATACCCGGGATTGAGTTACAGACTGGAATCGAATCGAGGGGTTCGGGGGGTTTATATATAGAATAACAGATACCCGGGAGTGAGTTACAGACTGGAATCTAATCGAGGGGTTCGGGTGGTTTATATATAGAATAACAGATACCCGGGAGTGAGTTACAGACTGGAATCTAATCGACGAGTTCGGGGGGTTTATATATAGAATAACAAATACCCGGGAGTGAGTAACAGACTGGAATCTAATCGAGGGGTTCGGGGGGTTTATATATAGAACAACAGATACCCGGGAGTGAGTTACAGACTGGAATCTCATCGAGGGGTTAGGGTGGTTTATATGCAGAATAACAGATACCCGGGAGTGAGTTACAGACTGGAATCTAATCGAAGGGTTCGGGTGGTTTATATATAGAATAACAGATACCCGGGAGTGAGTTACAGACTGGAATTTAATCGAGGGGTTCGGGTGGTTTATATATAGAATAACAGAAACCCGGGAGTGAGTTACAGACTGGAATATCATCGAGGGGTTCGGGTGGTTTACATATAGAAAGACAGAAACCCGGAAGTGAGTTACAGACTGGAATCTAATCGAGGGGTTAGGGTGGTTTATATATAGAATAACAGATACCCGGGAGTGAGTTACAGACTGGAATCTAATCGAGGGGTTAGGGTGGTTTATATATAGAATAACAGAAACCCGGGAGTGAGTTACAGACTGGAATCTAATCGAGGGGTTCGGGGTGGTTTATATATAGAATAACAGATACCCGGGAGTGAGTTACAGACTGGAATCTAATCGAGGGGTACGGGTGGTTTATATATAGAATAACAGATACCCGGGAGTGAGTTACAGACTGGAATCTAATCGAGGGGTTAGGGTGGTTTATATATAGAATAACAGATACCCGGGAGTGAGTTACAGACTGGAATCTAATCGAGGGGTTAGGGTGGTTTATATATAGAATAACAGAAACCCGGGAGTGAGTTACAGACTGGAATCTAATCGAGGGGTTCAAGTGCTTTATATATAGAATAGCAGATACCCGGGAGTGAGTTACAGACTGGAATCGAATCGAGGGGTTAGGGTGGTTTATATATAGAATAACAGAAACCCGGGAGTGAGTTACAGACTGGAATCTAATCGAGGGGTTCAAGTGCTTTATATATAGAATAGCAGATACCCGGGAGTGAGTTACAGACTGGAATCTAATCGAGGGGTTCGGGGGGTTTATATATAGAATAACAGATACCCGGGAGTGAGTTACAGACTGGAATCGAATCGAGGGGTTCGGGGGGTTTATATATAGAATAACAGATACCCGGGAGTGAGTTACAGACTGGAATCTAATCGAGGGGTTCGGGGGGTTTATATATAGAATATCAAACACCCGGGAGTGAGTAACAGACTGGAATCTAATCGAGGGGTTAGGGGGGTTTATATATAGAACAACAGATACTCGGGAGTGAGTTACAGACTGGAATCTCATCGAGGGGTTAGGGTGGTTTATATGTAGAATAACAGAGACCCGGGAGTGAGTTACAGACTGGAATCTAATCAATGGGTTCGGGGGGGGTTTATATATAGAATAACAGATACCTGGGAGTGAGTTACAGACTGGAATCTAATCGAAGGGATCGGGTGGTTTATATATAGAATAACAGATACCCGGGAGTGAGTTACATACTGGAATCTAATCGAGGGGTTCGGGTGGTTTATATATAGAATAACAGAAACCCGGGAGTGAGTTCCAGAGTGGAATATCATCGAGGGGTTCGGGTGGTGTCAATATAGAATAACAGAAACTCGTGAGTGAGTTACAGACTGGAATCTAATCGAGGGGTTCGGGGGGTTTATATATAGAATAACAGATACCCGGGAGTGAGTTACAGACAGGAATCGAATCGAGGGGTTCGGGGGGTTTATATATAGAATAACAGATAACCGGGAGTAAGTTACAGACTGGAATCTAATCGAGGGGTTCGGGAGGGTTTTGAAATAGAATAACAGATACCCGGGAGTGAGTTACAGACTGGAATCTAATCGAGGGGTTCGGGTGGTTTATATATAGAATAACAGATACCCGGGAGTGAGTTACAGACTGGAATCTAATCGAGGGGTTCGGGTGGTTTATATATAGAATAACAGATACCCGGGAATGAGTTACAGACTGGAATCTAATCGAGGGTTTCGAGGGGTTTACATAGAGAATAACAGATACCCGGAAGTGAGTTACAGACTGGAATCTAATCGAGGGGTTCGGGGGGGTTGAGATATAGAATAACAGATACCCGGAAGTGAGTTACAGACTGGAATCTAATCGAGGGGTTCGGGAGTGTTTAGAAATAGAATAACAGATACCCGGGAGTGAGTTACAGACTGGAATCTAATCGAAGGGTTCGGGTGGTTTATATATGGAATAACAGATACCCGGGAGTGAGTTACAGACTGGAATCTAATCGAGGGGTTGGGGGGGGTTTATATATAGAATAGCAGATACCCGGGAGTGAGTTACAGACTGGAATCTAATCGAGGGGTTCGGGGTGGTTTATATATAGAATAACAGATACCCGGGAGTGAGTTACAGACTGGAATCTAATCGAGGGGTTGGGGGGGTTTATATATAGAATAGCAGATACCCGGGAGTGAGTTACAGACTGGAATCTAATCGAGGGGTTCGGGGGGTTTATATATAGAATAACAGATACCCGGGAGTGAGTTACAGACTGGAATCTAATCGAGGGGACCGGGGGGTTTATATATAGAATAACAGATACCCGGGAGTGAGTTACAGACTGGAATCTAATCGAGGGGTTCGGGGGGTTTACATATAGAATAACAGATACCCGGGAGTGAGTTACAGACTGGAATCTTATCGATTGGTTCGGGGGGTTTACATATAGAATAACAGATACCCGGGAGTGAGTTACAGACTGGAATCTAATCGAGGGGTTCGGGGGGTTTACATATAGAATAACAGATACCCGGGAGTGAGTTACAGACTGGAATCTAATCGAGGGGTTCGGGGGGTTTACATATAGAATAACAGATACCCGGGAGTGAGTTACAGACTGGAATCTAATCGAGGGGTTCGGGGGGTTTACATATAGAATAGCAGATACCCGGGAGTGAGTTACAGACTGGAATCTAATCGAGGGGTTCGAGGGCTTTATATATAGAATAGCAGATACCCGGGAGTGAGTTACAGACTGGAATCTAATCGAGGGGTTCGGGGGGTTTATATATAGAATAACAGATACCCGGGAGTGAGTTACAGACTGGAATCTAATCGAGGGGTTTATATATAGAATAACAGATACCCGGGAGTGAGTTACAGACTGGAATCGAATCGAGGGGTTCGGGGGGTTAATATATAGAATAACAGATACCCGGGAGTGAGTTACAGACTGGAATCTAATCGAGGGGTTCGGGTGGTTTATATATAGAATAACAGTTACCCGGGAGTGAGTTACAGACTGGAATCTAATCGAGGGGTTCGGGGGGTTTATATATAGAATAACAAATACCCGGGAGTGAGTAACAGACTGGAATCTAATCGAGGGGTTCGGGGGGTTTATATATAGAACAACAGATGCCCAGAGTGAGCTACAGACTGGAATCTAATCGAGGGGTTACGGTGGTTTATATGTAGAATAACAGTTACCCGGGAGTGAGTTACAGACTGGAATCTAACCGAAGGGTTCGGGTGGTTTATATATAGAATAACAGATACCCGGGAGTGAGTTACATACTGGAATCTAATCGAGGGGTTCGGGTGGTTTATATATAGAATAACAGAAACCCGGGAGTGAGTTACAGACTGGAATCTAATCGAGGGGTTCGGGTGGTTTATATATAGAATAACAGAAACCCGGGAGTGAGTTACGGACTGGAAACTAATCGAGGGGTTCGGTGGGGTTTATATATAGAATAACAGATACCCGGGAGTGAGTTACAGACTGGAATCTAATCGAGGGGTTTATATATAGAATAACAGATACCCGGGAGTGAGTTACAGACTGGAATCTAATCGAGGGGTTAGGGTGCTTTATATATAGAATAACAGAAACACGGGAGTGAGTTACAGACTGGAATCTAATCGAGGGGTTCGGGGGGTTTATATATAGAATAACAGAAACCCGGAAGTGAGTTACAGACTGGAATCTAATCGAGGGGTTCGGGGTGCTTTATACATAGAATAACAGATACCCGGCAGTGAGTCACAGACTGGAATCTAATCGAGGGGTTCGGGAGGGTTTAGAAATACAGAATAACAGATACCCGGGAGTGAGTTACAGACTGGAATCTAATCGAGGGGTTCGGGGGGTTTATATATAGAATAACAGATACCCGGGAGTGAGTTACAGACTGGAATCTAATCGAGGGGTTCGGGGGGTTTATATATAAAATAACAGATACCCGGGAGTGAGTTACAGACTGGAATCTAATCGAGGGGTTCGAGGGCTTTATATATAGAATAACAGATACCCGGGAGTCAGTTACAGACTGGAATCTAATCGAGGGGTTTGGGGTGGTTTATATATAGAATAACAGATACCTGGGAGTGAGTTACAGACTGGAATCTAATCGAGGGGTTCGGGGGGTTTATATATAGAATAATAGATACCCGGGAGTGAGTTACAGACTGGAATCTAATCGAGGGGTTCGGGTGGTTTTATATATAGAATAACAGATACCCGGGAGTGAGTTACAGACTGGAATCTAATCGAGGGGTTCGGGGGGTTTATATATAGAATAACAGATACCCGGGAGTGAGTTACAGACTGGAATCTAATCGAGGGGTTGGGGGGGTTTATATACAGAATAGCAGATACCAGGAGTGAGTTACAGACTGGAATCTAATCGAGGGGTTCGAATGCTTTATATATAGAATAGCAGATACCCGGGAGTGAGTTACAGACTGGAATCTTATCGAGGGGTTCGGGGGGTTTATATATAGAATAACAGATACCCGGGAGTGAGTTACAGACTGGAATCTAATCGAGGGGTTTGGGGTGGTTTATATATAGAATAACAGATACCCGGGAGTGAGTTACAGACTGGAATCTAATCGAGGGGTTTGGGGTGGTTTATATATAGAATAACAGATACCTGGGAGTGAGTTACAGACTGGAATCTAATCGAGGGGTTCGGGGGGTTTATATATAGAATAACAGATACCCGGGAGTGAGTTACAGACTGGAATCTAATCGAGGGGTTCGGGTGGTTTATATATAGAATAACAGATACCCGGGAGTGAGTTACAGACTGGAATCTAATCGAGGGGTTCGGGGGGGTTTATATATAGAATAACAGATACCCGGGAGTGAGTTACAGACTGGAATCTAATCGAGGGGTTGGGGGGGTTTATATACAGAATAGCAGATACCAGGAGTGAGTTACAGACTGGAATCTAATCGAGGGGTTCGAATGCTTTATATATAGAATAGCAGATACCCGGGAGTGAGTTACAGACTGGAATCTTATCGAGGGGTTCGGGGGGTTTATATATAGAATAACAGATACCCGGGAGTGAGTTACAGACTGGAATCTAATCGAGGGGTTCGGGGGGTTTATATATAGAATAACAGATACCCGGGAGTGAGTTACAGACTGGAATCTAATCGAGGGGTTCGGGGGGTTTATATATAGAATAACAGATACCCGGGAGTGAGTTACAGACTGGAATCTAATCGAGGGGATCGGCGGGTTTTATATATAGAATAACTGATATCCGGGAGTGAGTTGCAGACTGGAATCTAATCGAGGGTGTAGGTAAGGTTCTTTAGGTGCGGGAAAGTCACCCGGCGGACATTAATTCCCCTTTGGTAACGGGTTATTTCTTTCCCCGATGATTGAACTGATCCAGGTCGCTCTCAGTTTAATTCAGCAAATCAGCTTCTGCCATTGGACGGGTCAGTCTGTTGCAAAGGTCTGGAGGTTCTCCTGGAAATGACGATGGCCCTCGACATCAAAACCCGATGTGGATGTAAACACTTGGGCAGGTCCTCCCTCACCTTATTCTATAGAACCAACAGCCTTCACAAAACTAATCAAATCCCTTCATTAGCTCATCAAACTCAATCAACAGTGACTTGGCGAGCCCATGCAGCCCTCTTGAGCCTGTTCCGTCGTTCTGTGGGATCACAGCTGAGTTGTATCCCTGTTCCAGCAACTCTTTCGGCTTCAAATCCGCCAATCATTTCCAACCGGGTGGAGGCTGTCGTCGTGCCACGTCATTGACTGTGATGATGCGTCCAACTGGGAATGGACCCTCGTCACCGAGGGTATTATCCTGCAGAGTTCAGTGTTTGCTGTGTCTCAGTGTGTTTAATGCACTCACTCGCCTCTGATTGAGACTGCCGCAGGCTGGAGACCCCATCCCCACCCCCAACTCCAGAGACTTGAGCCCCAGAATCCGGTCAAACACTCACAGTGCAGTGCTGAGGGAGTGCCGCACTGTCGGAGGGTCAGTGCTGAGGGAGTGCTGCAATGTCAGAGGGTCAGTACTGAGGGAGCGCTGCAATGTCGGAGGGTCAGTACTGAGGGAGTGCTGCAATGTCAGAGGGTCAGTACTGAGGGAGCGCTGCACTGTCGGAGGGTCAGTACTGAGAGAGTGCTGCACTGTCGGAGGGTCAATACTGAGGGAGTGCCGCACTGTCGGAGGTTCCGTCTTTCAGATGAGACATTAAACCGAGACCCCCATCTTCCCTCTCAGGTGGGTGTAAAAGATCTCACGGCCACTATTTGGAAGAAGAGCGGGGGGAGGGAGTTCTCCCCGGTGTCCTGGGGACAATATTTATCCCTCAAACAAAATCACTAAAAAAAAAACAGATGATCTGGGTCATTATCTCATTGCTGTTTGTGGGATCTTGCTGTGCGCAAATTGGCTGCTGCGTTTCCTACATTACAACAGTGAGCACACTTCAAAAAACAAGTCCTTGATTGGCTTTGAAGCTTTGGGACGTTCTGATGTTATTTTTACATTTTTTTTTTAGAGATACAGCACTGAAACAGGCCCTTCGGCCCACCGAGCCTGTGCCGACCATCAACCACCCATTTATGCTAATCCTGCACTAATTCCATATTTCTATCACATCCCCACCTGTCCCTATATTACCCTACCACCTACCTGTACTAGGGGCAATTTATAATGGCCAATTTACCTATCAACCTGCAAGTCTTTGGCATGTGGGAGGAAACCGGAGCACCCGGAGAAAACCCACGCAGACACAGGGAGAACTTGCAAACTCCACACAGGCAGTACCCGGAATCGAACCCGGGTCGCTGGAGCTGTGAGGCTGCGGTGCTAACCACTGCGCCACTGTGTTAGAACTTCCTGGAGAAATGCAAAGTATGTCTTTTCCAGAGTTTTGTTCCTACTTTTAATAAGAATTCCTTCCTGTTATTTTTACAGCACACACATTGCCGACTGGTCCGGGAGCTTTGCTGATGACTGCACTCCTTGTATGTCTGTCTGTTCAACACTAGGTGAGTCTGATGTATATATTATATCACACCCCACAATGTCCTTGGACCTGTGAACCTCCTTAAACAACTTCACCTGAAGACATAGAGAGACAGGGATGCACAGTGCTTAAAAGGGCCCAACATCACCAGTTCATCGCACTGGGACGTCTAATCTGTGCTTTAGTCTTGCAGTGGGTGCACTGTCTCGGCAGAACCGTCTAGACAATAACTGGACAAGAGGCTGAGGTGGGCGGGGGGTTTAGATATAGAATAACAGATACCCAGGAGTGAGTTACAGACTGGAATCTAATCGAGGGGTTCGGGGAGGTTTATATATAGAATAACAGATACCCGGGAGTGAGTTACAGACTGGAATCTAATCGAGGGGTTCGGGGTGGTTTATATATAGAATAACAGATACCCGGGAGTGAGTTACAGACTGGAATCTAATCGAGGGGTTCGGGGGGTTCATATATTGAATAACAGATACCCGGGAGTGAGTTACAGACTGGAATCTAATCGAGGGGTTCGGGGGGTTTATATATAGAATAACAGATACCCGGGTGTGAGTTACAGACTGGAATCTAATCGAGGGGTTCGGGGTGGTTTATATAGAGAATAATAGATACCCGGGAGTGAGTTACAGACTGGAATCTAATCGAGGGGTTCGGGGGGTTTATATATAGAATAACAGATACCCGGGAGTGAGTTACAGACTGGAATCTAATCGAGGGGTTCGGGAGAGGTTTATATATAGAATAACAGATACCCGGGAGTGAGTTACAGACTGGAATCTAATCGAGGGGTTCGGGGGGTTTATATATAGAATAACAGATACCCGGGAGTGAGTTACAGACTGGAATCTAATCGAGGGGTTCAGTGGGGTTCATATATAGAATAACAGATACCCGGGAGTGAGTTACAGACTGGAATCTAATCGAGGGGTTCGGGGTGGTTTCGATATAGAATAACAGATACCCGGGAGTGAGTTACAGACTGGAATCTAATCGAGGGGTTCAGTGGGGTTCATATATAGAATAACAGATACCCGGGAGTGAGTTACAGACTGGAATCTAATTGAGGGGTTCGGGTGGTTTATATATAGAATAACAGATACCCGGGAGTGAGTTACAGACTGGAATCTAATCGAGGGGTTTGGGGTGGTTTCGATATAGAATAACAGATACCCGGGAGTGAGTTACAGACTGGAATCTAATCGAGGGGTTCGGGGGGTTTATATATAGAATAACAGATACCCGGGAGTGAGTTGCAGACTGGAATCTAATCGAGGGGTTCGGGGGGTTTATATATAGAATAACAGATACCCGGGAGTGAGTTACAGACTGGAATCTAATCGAGGGGTTCAGTGGGGTTCATATATAGAATAACAGATACCCGGGAGTGAGTTACAGACTGGAATCAAATCGAGGGGTTCGGGGTGGTTTCGATATAGAATAACAGATACCCGGGAGTGAGTTACAGACTGGAATCTAATCGAGGGGTTCAGTGGGGTTCATATATAGAATAACAGATACCCGGGAGTGAGTTACAGACTGGAATCAAATCGAGGGGTTCGGGGTGGTTTCGATATAGAATAACAGATACCCGGGAGTGAGTTACAGACTGGAATCGAATCGAGGGGTTCGGGGTGGTTTCGATATAGAATAACAGATACCCGGGAGTGAGTTACAGACTGGAATCTAATCGAGGGGTTTGGGGTGGTTTCGATATAGAATAACAGATACCCGGGAGTGAGTTACAGACTGGAATCTAATCGAGGGGTTCGGGTGGTTTTATATATAGAATAACAGATACCCGGGAGTGAGTTACAGACTGGAATCTAATCGAGGGGTTCTGGTGGTTTATATATAGAATAACAGATACCCGGGAGTGAGTTACAGACTGGAATCTAATCGAGGGGTTCGGGTGGTTTATATATAGAATAACAGATACCCGGGAGTGAGTTACAGACTGGAATCTAATCGAGGGGTTCGGGGGGTTTATATATAGAATAACAGATACCCGGGAGTGAGTTACAGACTGGAATCTAATCGAGGGGTTTGGGGTGGTTTCGATATAGAATAACAGATACCCGGGAGTGAGTTACAGACTGGAATCTAATTGAGGGGTTCGGGTGGTTTCATATATAGAATAACAGATACCCGGGAGTGAGTTACAGACTGGAATCTAACCGAGGGGTTCGGGTGGTTTATATGCAGAATAACAGATACCCGGGAGTGAGTTACAGACTGGAATCTAATCGAGGGGTTCGGGTGGTTTATATATAGAATAACAGATACCCGGGAGCGAGTTACAGACTGGAATCTAATCGAGGGGTTCAGTGGGGTTCATATACAGAATAACAGATACCCGGGAGTGAGTTACAGACTGGAATCTAATCGAGGGGTTCGGGTGGTTTTATATATAGAATAACAGATACCCGGAAGTGAGTTACAGACTGAATCTAATCGAGGGGTTCGGGTGGTTTCGATATAGAATAACAGATACCCGGGAGTGAGTTACAGACTGGAATCTAATCGAGGGGTTCGGGTGGTTTTATATATAGAATAACAGATACCCGGAAGTGAGTTACAGACTGGAATCTAATCGAGGGGTTCGGGGGGTTTATATATAGAATAACAGATACCCGGGAGTGAGTTACAGACTGGAATCTAATCGAGGGGTTCGGGGGGGTTTATATATAGAATAACAGATGCCCGGGAGTGAGTTACAGACTGGAATCTGATCGAGGGGTTCGGGGGGTTTATATATAGAATAACAGACACCCGGGAGTGAGTTACAGACTGAAATATAATTGAGGGGTTGGGGGGGTTTATATATAGAATAACAGATACCCGGGAGTGAGTTACAGACTGGAATCTAATCGAGGGGTTCAGTGGGGTTCAAACATAGAATAACAGATACCCGGGAGTGAGTTACAGACTGGAATCTAATCGAGGGGTTCGGGGGGGGGGGTTTATATATAGAATAACAGATACCCGGGAGTGAGTTACAGACTGGAATCTAATCGAGGGGTTCGGGTGGTTTATATATAGAATAACAGATACCCGGGAGTGAGTTACAGACTGGAATCTAATCGAGGGGTTCGGGTGGTTTATATATAGAATAACAGATACCCGGGAGTGAGTTACAGACTGGAATCTAATCGTGGGGTTCGGGGGGTTTATATATAGAATAACAGATACCCGGGAGTGAGTTGCAGACTGGAATCTAATCGAGGGGTTCGGGGGGTTTATATATAGAATAACAGATACCCGGGAGTGAGTTACAGACTGGAATCTAATCGAGGGGTTCAGTGGGGTTCATATATAGAATAACAGATACCCGGGAGTGAGTTACAGACTGGAATCAAATCGAGGGGTTCGGGGTGGTTTCGATATAGAATAACAGATACCCGGGAGTGAGTTACAGACTGGAATCTAATCGAGGGGTTTGGGGTGGTTTCGATATAGAATAACAGATACCCGGGAGTGAGTTACAGACTGGAATCTAATCGAGGGGTTCGGGGTGGTTTATATATAGAATAACAGATACCCGGGAGTGAGTTACAGACTGGAATCTAATCGAGGGGTTCGGGGGGTTTATATATAGAATAACAGATACCCAGGAGTGAGTTACCGACTGGAATCTAATCGAGGGGTTCGGTGGGGTTTATATATAGAATAACAGATACCCGGGAGTGAGTTACAGACTGGAATCTAATCGAGGGGTTCGGGGTGGTTTATATATAGAATAACAGATACCCGGGAGTGAGTTACAGACTGGAATCTAATCGAGGGGTTCGGGGGAGGTTTATATATAGAATAACAGATACCGGGGAGTGAGTTACAGACTGGAATCTAATCGAGGGGTTCGGGGGAGGTTTATATATAGAATAACAGATACCCGGGAGTGAGTTACAGACTGGAATCTAATCGAGGGGTTCGGGGGGTTTATATATAAAATAACAAATACCCGGGAGTGAGTTACAGACTGGAATCTAATCGAGGGGTTCGGGGGAGGTTTATATATAGAATAACAGATACCGGGGAGTGAGTTACAGACTGGAATCTAATCGAGGGGTTCGGGGTGGTTTATATATAGAATAACAAATACCCGGGAGTGAGTTACAGACTGGAATCTAATCGAGGGGTTCAGGGATGGTTTATATATAGAATAACAGATACCCGGGAGTGAGTTACAGACTGGAATCTAATCGAGGGGTTCAGGGTGGTTTTTATATAGAATAACAAATACCCGGGAGTGAGTTACAGACTGGAATCTAATCGAGGGGTTCAGGGATGGTTTATATATAGAATAACAGATACCCGGGAGTGAGTTACAGACTGGAATCTAATCGAGGGGTTCGGGGGGTTTATATATAGAATAACAAATACCCGGGAGTGAGTTACAGACTGGAATCTAATCGAGGGGTTCGGGGGAGGTTTATATATAGAATAACAGATACCGGGGAGTGAGTTACAGACTGGAATCTAATCGAGGGGTTTGGGGGGTTTATATATAGAATAACAAATACCCGGGAGTCAGTTACAGACTGGAATCTAATCGAGGGGTTCCGTGGAGGTTTATATATAGAATAACAGATACCGGGGAGTGAGTTACAGACTGGAATCTAATCGAGGGGTTCGGGGTGGTTTATATATAGAATAACAAATACCCGGGAGTGAGTTACAGACTGGAATCTAATCGAGGGGTTCAGGGATGGTTTATATATAGAATAACAGATACCCGGGAGTGAGTTACAGACTGGAATCTAATCGAGGGGTTCGGGGGGTTTATATATAGAATAACAGATACCCGGGAGTGAGTTACAGACTGGAATCTAATCGAGGGGTTCTGGGGGTTTATATATAGAATAACTGATACCCGGGAGTGAGTTACAGACTGGAATCTAATCGAGGGGTTCGGGGGGGGGTTTATATATAGAATAACAGATACCCGGGAGTGAGTTACAGACTGGAATCTAATCGAGGGGTTCGGGGTGGTTTATATATAGAATAACAGATACCCGGGAGTGAGTTACAGACTGGAATCTAATCGAGGGGTTTGGGGGGTTTATATATAGAATAACAAACACCCGGGAGTGAGTTACAGACTGGAATCTAATCGAGGGGTTCGGGGGAGGTTTATATATAGAATAACAGAAACCGGGGAGTGAGTTACAGACTGGAATCTAATCGAGGGGTTCGGGGGAGGTTTATATATAGAATAACAGATACCGGGGAGTGAGTTACAGACTGGAATCTAATCGAGGGGTTCAGGGGTTTATATATAGAATAACAGATACCCGGGAGTGAGTTACAGACTGAAATCTAATCGAGGGGTTCGGGGGTTTATATATAGAATAACAGATACCCGGGAGTGAGTTACAGACTGGAATCTAATCGAGGGGTTCGGGGGTTTATATATAGAATAACAGATACCCGGGAGTGAGTTACAGACTGGAATCTAATCGAGGGGTTCGGGGGGTTTATATATAGAATAACAGATACCCGGGAGTGAGTTACAGACTGGAATCTAATCGAGGGGTTCGGGGGTTTATATATAGAATAACAAATACCCGGGAGTGAGTTACAGACTGGAATCTAATCGAGGGGTTCGGGGGGTTTATATATAGAATAACAGATACCCGGGAGTGAGATACAGACTGGAATCTAATCGAGGGGTTCGGGGGGTTTATATATAGAATAACAGATACCCGGGAGTGAGTTACAGACTGGAATCTAATCGAGGGGTTCGGGGGGTTTATATATAGAATAACAGATACCCGGGAGTGAGATACAGACTGGAATCTAATCGAGGGGTTCGGGGGGTTTATATATAGAATAACAGATACCCGGGAGTGAGTTACAGACTGGAATCTAATCGAGGGGTTCGGGGGGTTTATATATAGAATAACAGATACCCGGGAGTGAGTTACAGACTGGAATCTAATCGAGGAGTTCGGGGGGTTTATATATAGAATAACAGATACCCTGGAGTGAGTTACAGACTGGAATCTAATCGAGGAGTTCGGGGGGTTTATATATAGAATAACAGATACCCGGGAGTGAGTTACAGACTGGAATCTAATCGAGGGGTTCGGGGGGTTTATATATAGAATAACAGATACCCGGGAGTGAGTTACAGACTGGAATCTAATCGAGGAGTTCGGGGGGTTTATATATAGAATAACAGATACCCGGGAGTGAGTTACAGACTGGAATCTAAACAACGGGTTCTGTGGTGGGTTTATGTATAGAATTACAGACACGATGGAATCTAATCTGTCTTTGATTGCCTTTTCTCCCGATGTCGCGCTTGCTCTGATTTTGATTTTATAACGAAATCCAGTCTTGTGGAGGTTACAGAGATAGGGAGGATTGTAGGGGCTGGAGGAGGTTACAGAGATCGGGAGGGTTGTAGGGGTTGGAGGAGGTTACAGAGATAGGGAGGGTTTTGGGGCTGGAGGAGGTTACAGTGATAGGGAGGGCTGTAGGGTCTGGAGGAGGTTACAGTGATAGGGAGGGCTGTAGGGGCTGGAGGAGGTTACAGAGATAGGGAGGGTTGTAGGGGCTGGAGGAGGTTACAGTGATAGGGAGGGTTGCATGGGCTGGAGGAGGTTACAGTGATAGGGAGGGCTGGAGGAGGTTACAGAGATAGGGAGGGTTGCATGGGCTGGAGGAGGTTACAGTGATAGGGAGGGCTGGAGGAGGTTACAGAGATAGGGAGGGTTGTATGGGCTGGAGGAGGTTACAGTGATAGGGAGGGCTGGAGGAGGTTACAGAGATAGGGAGGGTTGTATGGGCTGGAGGAGGTTACAGTGATAGGGAGGGCTGTCGGGGCTGGAGGAGGTTACAGAGATAGGGAGGGTTGTCGGGGCTGGAGGAAGTTACTGAGATAGTGAGGGTTGTAGGAACTGGAGGAGGTTACTGTGATAGGGAGGGTTGTAGGGACCTAAGGTGGTTATAGAGATAGGGAGGGTTGTAGGTACTGGAGGAGGTTACAGAGATAGGGAGGTTTGTAGGGACTGGAGGAGGTTACAGAGATAGGGAGGGTTGTAGGGACTGGAGGAGGTTACTGTGATCGGGAGGATTGTAGGGACCTAAGGTGGTTATAGAGATAGGGAGGGTTGTAGGAGCTGGAGGAAGTTACAGAGATAGGGAGGGTTGTAGGGGCTGGAGGAGGTTACAGAGATAGGGAGGGTTGTAGGGACTTGAGGAGGTTACAGAGATAGGGAGGGTTGTAGGGACTGGAGGAGGTTACAGAGATAGGGAGGCATAGGTGGTGATGGGTGATGAGACGGGTTTGTATCCTGAACCTCATCCCATGGAGAGATGCTTCACCGAGGTTATGAGCTGTCTGGTACAGCCGCAGGCAGTGGTCAGAAAGAGTGATGGAGTCGGTGGCGAGGGAGCAGAGTTTGTGTTGGGGACCGACGACTGTGTGAGAGGAATCGTCTGCTCGGTAATTCCTGGACGTCGGACAAGCAGCATGAACAGTTCGAGGCAGTGCAGAGGGGTCCAGAGATGTGGTAGGGATGTAGAGCTGGGTGTCTCGCGTACAACTTGATCTGCTTGCAGATGATGTCCTCAGTGGTGTTGCACCAAAGGTCAACGAGATGAAGGCTGTTTATTTTAGAAACCCTGATTGATTTCCCTGACCATCTCCCTGTTGATACGTCTTGTGTTCTCTTTATCTCTTTGCAGCTGTCTGTTGCCTTGCTCTCTTGGGCTTTCGGATATTGGAGAGATTTACAGAACGAAGGTAAAGCTTGGACAGTGGTTCTGAGCGTCATGTGTCACGACCGGGCGAGGAAGGGGTCTCGGGCTCCCCTCTGGCCCTTTCCCTGGTTTGGCCGTAACAGTGTTTAACTGTTCTTTGCTTCCCCTGAGTTGAGTCCTTGCTCACTGCTCTCTGATTGTGATTGTAAATGAGCCAATCAGACGGGCTTTCTTAGGTTTAAGCAAGAAAGATGTAAGTTTGTTAAACTTAACACACTACCTCAGTTAAAATTGCTAAAAGTGAGCGACACGAGCACGCTGGCACGCCTACTCGATAAACACGCACACAAATAGGTACAGAGGTGGAGCAAGAATTGAAGGGGGATGGTTTGCAGTAGTAATTGGAATTCGGTTCCTGTTTTTAGTTTTGCTGTAAAGTCCTTGATTGGAGTTAAGTCTTGGCAGTTCTCGCTGGGGCCCAGTGCACACTTTCAAACTTGTTTCGTTTCGAGAGAGACAGACATGTTCGTCTTGACATTCAACTGCAGTCTCCCCAAACCTTTCTGTGAGGCGCAATTCACACTGCTCCCAGGTTGGCCAGCTCTTTGTTTGAAACAGCATCGTCTGTGAGGTTTGTTTTCAAAAGCTCTCCAGTCACACTCGGTTTGTGGGGGTGAGGTGGGCGGGGAGGGGGGGGGGAGCGCGGGTTGTGGGGGGCTGGTGGAATGCGGTCTCTTACACAGACAGTGACCCTCAATGTCTTCTGATCATCACCACTGACCAAGCTCATCTCGCTAATTGAATCGGGGAGCACTCCCATTGTCTCTCAGAATGCAAATAGGCAGCCATGTTTTCAGCCGTTCAGCTCTCTTTAAACAAGTTATGTTCAACGTCCAGTAAAAGTTCAGATAGTGTTCCGTATGATGGAATTCATATGTCCCCATTTGGCCGGGGTGGTTTCCATCACAGATGCAGTTGCCCGAAGAATTGAACAAATCTAATTTACCTGTTACTTGAAGGCATGAAGGATGGAGAGATAATGAAGATGCCAACCAGAGGACTGGTCCTGAATTTGGCTCCCTGCACGCCTTGCTTGGTGTTACGATGAAAACCCCACACGCCAAATGGAAAATATTAATTTCATCGTGCGGAACTTTGCCTGAGACTTTTACTGGAAATTGATACAAATAACTTTTAAAACAGAACAGCAGGCAGCCAAGATGGCCACGGACATTTGCATGTGAAAAAGAACAAAGTATTAGACACATAGGAGACAGACATGATTGACTCAGCCTAGCCAGAACAACGGGGTGCTCTCTGATTCAGTTATCTGATATAGCCTTATCAATGTGGTGGTCAAAAGCCATCAGCACCCATTGGCTTTGAAAGAGCCAAACTGAGACCAGCACTGGAGAAAGCTGGGGATATAACCAGACAAAATGCACAGGCAAGACACATTCATCGTTTTTCGTATTAGCTGGCGTTTAAGTTTTGAAATTGCACTGTCTAAATGAGGGAGATGACCGCCGGCATCAGGCAAACCTCAGCAACCGGCATTCGGAAAAGGATTAATCAACTTAGCATCTATTAAGAGCACTGCAGGGCTTTGTTTTCGGAAAAGCAGGGATTGACTCCTGTTGAGGGTGTATTTCATGTTTGATGGATAGGATTTTCTCCATTTCTATTATTGTGTTTTAAGATTGTGTCCATTACATTATTGCGTTGTATGCATGAGACCTGTTCGACATGCTAACTCCCGGAAAGAGGTCTCCCTGAGATTTATGAACAATTACACAGGACTACTTTGAGTCATGATGGTTTTCAATCTCTCTTGTGGATACAAGAAAATCTTATTGAGGGAACTTTTATGTCCTATTGAGTTCCCTCAATAAGATTTTCTTGTATCCACAAGAGAGATTGAAAACCATCATGACTCAAATTAGTTTTCAAAACTCTACAACACATACACCGATAACATGACAACAGATAAACACATAACCACCACCATTTCTTGTTGATTTCAGGTGCCAGACTCTTTCTACCTTGTCGGATGTAAAACAGACTGGACCACAACGTTCAATAAAAGTCTTTTGCAGTGTCAATCATCCAACGGAGCCTCGAGTTCTTTGTCTGAACCATGGAGTTAAAGCCCGCCCACCACCGACACTGTCCATCCCCCGCGTGCTCCAAGCTCTTTCACACAAGCCCTGTCTTTGATGAATCAAGCTATTACTTCAATGTTCCCTCGTTTTTATCCTCGGCTGTTTTCCACAACTCTCCCGGGTTGTCGAGCCGGAGGTCTGAGAATGCACAGACGGAATCGCAAATGCTGAGGCTCGAGATCCAGTGCTGATCTCAAAGCTGAAGTGAGGTAAAATCCAAGAGTTTGAGAGACAGATCATGAGAAGGACAAGGGTTCACGTTTCACACGGGACGAGGTTTCTTTAACCCAAACAGTATTATCAGCAGAAGGACTGCAGCCGAATTGCCCAAGATGAGTGCATACAAGAGGATGGGATGTCTGCACGATTCTGAAAGCAGAGGGTTATTGCCTGATTATTATTACAGATCGCAAAACCCGAACTGCCTGCCCTCCTTAACTCTCCTGAACGCAGTTCCTCCTGCTCTCTTATCTAGATCCGCATTTTTCATATATGAGCACCAGAGGGTGAGGCTATTCAACCTGGAGAGGAGGCAGAACAGCCAATAATATCCTGGTCCAATCTGCACCTTCTCCTTTGTTATCTCTTGCCCAACCCCCACCTCACTTGTTTATAATCTGTGACTTTTCTAATATTTGTCAGTTCCGAAGAAGGGTCACTGACCCGAAACGTTAACTCGGCTTCACTTTCCACAGATGCTGCCAGACCTGCTGAGTGAATCCAGCATTTCCCTCAGTACTGACCCTCCGACAGTGCGGCACTCCCTCAGTACTGACCCTCCGACAGTGCAGCACTCCCTCAGTACTGACCCTCCGACAGTGCAGCACTCCCTCAGTCCTGACCCTCCGACAGTTCAGCACTCCCTGAGTACTGACCCTCCGACAGTGCAGCGCTCCCTCAGTACTGACCCTCCGACAGTGCAGCACTCCCTCAGTCCTGACCCTCCGACAGTTCAGCACACCCTGAGTACTGACCCTCCGACAGTGCAGCGCTCCCTCAGTACTGACCCTCCGACAGTGCAGCACTCCCTCAGTACTGACCCTCCGACAGTGCGGCACTCCCTCAGTACTGACCCTCCGACAGTGCAGCACTCCCTCAGTACTGACCCTCCGACAGTGCGGCGTTCCCTCAGTACTGACCCTCCGACAGTGCGGCGTTCACTCAGTACTGACCCTCCGACAGTGCGGCACTCCTTCAGTACTGACCCTCCGACAGTGCGGCACTCCCTCAGTACTGACCCTCCAACAGTGCGGCACTCCCTCAGTACTGACCCTCCGACAGTGCGGCACTCCCTCAGTACTGACCCTCCGACAGTGCGGCAGTCCCTCAGTACTGACCCTCCGACAGTGCGGCACTCCCTCAGTACTGACCCTCCGACAGTGCGGCACTCCCTCAGTACTGACCCTCCGACAGTGCGGCACTGCCTCAGTACTGACCCTCCGACAGTGCAGCACTCCTTCAGTACTGACCCTCCGACAGTGCGGCGTTCACTCAGTACTGACCCTCCGACAGTGCGGCGTTCCCTCAGTACTGACCCTCCGACTGTGCGGCACTCCCTCAGTGCTCACCCTCCGACAGTGCAGCACTCCCTCAGTCCTGACCCTCCGACAGTGCAGCACTCCCTCAGTACTGACCCTCCGACATTGCGGCGTTCACTCAGTACTGACCCTCCGACAGTGTCGCACTCCCTCAGTACTGACCCTCCGACAGTGCAGCACTCCCTCAGTACTGACCCTCCGACAGTGTCGCACTCCCTCAGTACTGACCCTCCGACAGTGTCGCACTCCCTCAGTACTGACCCTCCGACAGTGTCGCACTCCCTCAGTACTGACCCTCCGACTGTGCGGCACTCCCTCAGTGCTCACCCTCCGACAGTGCAGCACTCCCTCAGTCCTGACCCTCCGACAGTGCGGCACTCCCTCAGTACTGACCCTCCGACATTGCGGCACTCCCTCAGTACTGACCCTTGACAGTGTAGCACTCCCTCAGTACTGACCCTTGACAGTGCGGCGCTCCCTCAGTACTGACCCTCCGACAGTGTCGCACTCCCTCAGTACTGACCCTCCGACAGTGTCGCACTCCCTCAGTACTGACCCTCCGACTGTGCGGCACTCCCTCAGTGCTCACCCTCCGACAGTGCAGCACTCCCTCAGTCCTGACCCTCCGACAGTGCGGCACTCCCTCAGTACTGACCCTCCGACATTGCGGCGCTCCCTCAGTACTGACCCTCCGACAGTGTCGCACTCCCTCAGTACTGACCCTCCGACAGTGCGGCGCTCCCTCAGTACTGACCCTCCGACAGTGTCGCACTCCCTCAGTACTGACCCTCCGACAGTGCGGCACTCCCTCAGTACTGACCCTCCGACAGTGCGGCACTCCCTCAGTGCTCACCCTCCGACAGTGTCGCACTCCCTCAGTACTGACCCTCCGACAGTGTCGCACTCCCTCAGTACTGACCCTCCGACAGTGTCGCACTCCCTCAGTACTGACCCTTGACAGTGTAGCTCTCCCGCACTGGCTTATGGGACTTGTGTTTCTGCAGTGGAGCCCCAAGCAGAGAGATCCTGACTGAGTGGGGAAAGAGAGCGAGCTAAATCCAGGGCGTCACAGCGACAGCAGTGGATACCGGAGCTCAAGACCCCCGGGAAGGAGAGATAGAGAGAGAGGAGAGGGTCTCTTACCACTCAGAGCGATGTACTGCCTGCGTTCGAGGACGCCACCCGCTGTGTGGTGCAGGAGGCAGGTGTATTTCACCTCATTGTCCAGGCTCCTGGAGGAGAGCTCCAGGTGGCTTGCCAATCTGTAGGACCCATCGCTGGCAGGCAGGAGCGACAGACTCCAATTCCCGGCCGTCACCGACGCACCGTTCCTCAGCCACTCGATGCGGGTAGCGTTCGGGTCGGGAACCCTTGTCTCGCAGGAGACACGGCGTTGCTGGGCAGCATCACAGGAGCAGTTGGAAGGAGGGGACAAGACGAGCGGTTCTGTAGGAGGAAATGTGGGTGTGGGTTAGTTATGTTGTGTTTGTCTTCAACGCCAAGCGATTCTCTTTACATAAGACCTTCAGGAATAGGAGCAGGGGGTCATATCAGGGGCCCCTCGATCCTGCGCACCCAAGATCATGGCTGATCTACCTCATCTCCCCTTCCCCACCCTATCCCTCGATTCCCTCAGCGCACAAAAATTAATCGATTTCAGTCTGGAATTTACTCAACGACTGATCATCTACAGTTCTCTGGGTTAGAGAATTCCAGAGATTCCCAACCCTCTGAGTGAAGACATTTCTCCTCATCTCAGTCCCCAATGGCTGATCCCTTACCCTGAGACTGCACTGTCGGAGAGTCAGTACTGAGGGAGTGCTGCACTGTCGGAGGGTCAGTACTGAGGGAGTGCTGCACTGTCGGTGGATCAGTACTGAGGGAGTGCTGCACTGTCGAAGATTCAGTACTGAGGGAGTGCTGCACTGTCGGAGGGTCAGTACTGAGGGAGTGCTGCACTGTCGAAGACTCAGTACTGAGGGAGTGCTGCACTGTCGGAGGGTCAGTACTGAGGGAGTGCTGCACTGTCGGAGGGTCAGTACTGAGGGAGTGCTGCACTGTCGGAGGGTCAGTACTGAGGGAGTGCCGCACTGTCGGAGAGTCAGTACTGAGGGAGTGCCGCACTGTCGGAGGGTCAGTACTGAGGGAGTGCCGCACTGTCGGAGTGTCAGTACTGAGGGAGTGCTGCACTGTCAAAGACTCAGTACTGAGGGAGTGCTGCACTGTCGGAGGTGCCGTCTTTCAGAAGAGACATTAAACTGAGGCCCCCGTCTGCCCTCTCAGGTGGGTGTAAAAGAACCCACGGCCACTATTTGGAAGAAGAGCGGGGGGGAGGAGTTCTCCCCGGTGTCCTGGGGACAATATTTATCCCTCGACCAACATCACTAAAAAAAATAACAGACGTTCTGGGTCATTATCACATTGCAGTTTGTGGGATCTTGCTGTGCGCAAATCGGCTGCTGCGTTTCCTACATTACAGCGGAGAGCACACTTCCCAAAAAAAAAAAGATCTTTGACTGTGAGGGGCTTGGGGACGTCCTGAGCTGGGGAAAGGCATTGGAGAAATGTCAATTATTGGTTGTCACCCTCACCGTGAACAAATAGCCTCGTCCCTTGACCTTTCTTTATGGAGCTCTGGTAACCCACGAGAAAGGAGATGTAACAGTAATACGTCTCAGAGTCGTTCAGCTGAAGGGTGTCGATCTGGAGTGTGTAGTTACGCCTGCCGCTGTGTTTGATGAATGCCAGTCGGTCTTGGAAGCGCCCCTGTGTGTCAGGGTATATTACTGTTGGTTCTTCATTCAGCTGTCGAAACACCCAGTAGACGGAACTCCGATAGATTTTCTCCTGGTCTGCCGTGTAGCTGCAGTTCAACGAGACAGACTGCCCCTTCAGTCGACTGACAAAGGAGGGCTCCTGTATGACCACCAGGGCACCCTTCGTACAACCTGAAAGGACACGAAGTGACCAAAAGCTCGGTCAGAGAGGTCGGTTTGTTTAAGGAGCGTCTGAGAGGAGGAGGAGAGAGAGAGAGAGAGAGGCGGAGAGGTTTAGGGAGGGAATTCCGGAGCTTAGGGCCCCCAGGGCAGCTGAAGGCACGGCCGCCAATGGTGGAGCGATGGGAATCGGGGGATGGGCGAGAGGGCGGAATTGGAGGGAGCGCAGAGATCTCGGAGGATTGTAGGGCCTGGAGGAGGTTACAGATATAGGGAAGGTTGTAGGGGCTGGAGGAGGTTACAGAGATAGGGAGGGTTGTAGGGACTGGAGGAGGTTACAGAGATAGGGAAGGTTGTCGGGGCTGGAGGAGGTTAC
The DNA here is from genome assembly GCF_036365525.1 of Heterodontus francisci. Lineage (NCBI taxonomy): Eukaryota > Metazoa > Chordata > Chondrichthyes > Heterodontiformes > Heterodontidae > Heterodontus > Heterodontus francisci. The sequence goes on from NC_090409.1 coordinate 40,967,409, forward strand.
AGAGACAGGGAGGATTGTCGGGGCTGGAGAAGGTTACAGAGATAGGGAGGGGTGTAGGGGCTGGAGGAGGTTACAGAGATTAGAATTAGAATTAGAACATTACAGCGCAGTACAGGCCCTTCGGCCCTCGATGTTGCGCCGACCTGTAAAACCATCTGACCTACACTATTCCATTTTCATCCATATGTCTATCCAATGACCACTTAAATGCCCTTAAAGTTGGCGAGTCTACTACTGCTGCAGGCAGGGCGTTCCACGCCCCTACTACTCTCTGAGTGAAGAAACTACCTCTGACATCTGTCCCATATCTATCACCCCTCAACTTAAAGCTATGTCCCCTCGTGTTTGCCATCACCATCCGAGGAAAAAGACTCTCACTATCCACCCTATCTAACCCTCTGATTATCTTATATGTCTCTATTAAGTCACCTCTCCTCCTCCTTCTCTCCAAAGAAAACAACCTCAAGTCCCTCAGCCTTTCCTCGTAAGACCTTCCCTCCATACCAGGCAACATCCTAATAAATCTCCTCTGCACCCTTTCCATAGCTTCCACATCCTTCCTATAATGCGGTAACCAGAACTGCACGCAATACTCCAGGTGCGGTCTCACCAGAGTTTTGTACAGCTGCAGCATGACCTCGTGGCTCCGAAACTCGATCCCCCTACTAATAAAAGCTAACACACCATATGCCTTCTTAACAGCCCTATTAACCTGGGTAGCAACTTTCAGGGATTTATGTACCTGGACACCAAGATCTCTCTGCTCATCTACACTACCAAGAATCTTCCCATTAGCCCAGTACTCTGCATTCCTGTTACTCCTTCCAAAGTGAATCACCTCACACTTCTCCGCATTAAACTCCATTTGCCATCTCTCAGCCCAGCTCTGCAGCCTATGTCCCTCTGTAACCTACAACATCCTTCGGCACTATCCACAACTCCACCGACCTTCGTGTCATCCGCAAATTTACTAACCCACCCTTCGACACCCTCATCCAGGTCATTTATAAAAATGACAAACAGCAGTGGCCCCAAAACAGATCCTTGCGGTACACCACTAGTAACTAAACTCCAGGATGAACATTTGCCATCAACCACCACCCTCTGTCTTCTTTCAGCTAGCCAATTTCTGATCCAAAGCTCTAAATCACCTTCAATCCCATACTTCCGTATTTTCTGCAATAGCCTACCGTGGGGAACCTTATCAAACGCCTTACTGAAATCCATATACACCACATCCACTGCTTTACCCTCATCCACCTGTTTGGTCACCTTCTCGAAAAACTCAATAAGGTTTGTGAGGCACGACCTACCCTTCACAAAACCGTGCTGACTATCGCTAATGAACTTATTCTTTTCAAGATGATTATAAATCCTGTCTCTTATAACCTTTTCCAACATTTTACCCACAACCGAAGTAAGGCTCACAGGTCTATAATTACCAGGGCTGTCTCTACTCCCCTTCTTGAACAAGGGGCCAACATTTGCTATCCTCCAGTCTTCCGGTAGGGAGAGAGGGAGGGTTGTAGGGACTGGAGGAGGTTACAGAGATAGGGAGGGTTGTAGGGTCTGGAGGAGGTAACAGAGAGAGGGAGGGTTGTAGGGGCTGGAGGAGGTTACAGAGATAGGGAGGGTTGTCGGGCTGGAGGAGGTTACAGAGATAGGGAGGGTTGGAGGGGCTGGAGGAGGTTACAGAGATAGGGAGGATTGTAGGGGCTGGAGGAGGTTACAGAGATAGGGAGGGTTGTAGGGGCTGGAGGAGGTAACAGAGAGAGGGAGGGTTGTAGGGGCTGGAGGAGACTACAGAGATAGGGAGGGTTGTCGGGCTGGAGGAGGTTACAGAGATAGGGAGGGTTGGAGGGGCTGGAGGAGGTTGCAGAGATGAGGAGGGTTGTAGGGGCTGGAGGAGGTTACAGAGATAGGGAGGGTTGTAGGGGCTGGAGGAGGTTGCAGAGATGAGGAGGGTTGTAGGGACTGGAGGGGGTTACAGAGATAGGGAGGGGTTGTAGGGGCTGGAGGAGGTTACAGAGATAGGGAGGGTTGTAGGGGCTGGAGAAGGTTACAGAGACCGTGAGGGTTGTAGGGGCTGGAGGAGGTTACAGAGATAGGGAGGGGTTGTAGGGGCTGGAGGAGGTTACAGAGATAGGGAGGGTTGTAGGGACAGGAGGAGTGGAATTAATTGGATAGCTCTTTCAAAGAGCCAGCAGAGGAAATTGAATGGCCTGTTTCTGGGCTGGAGATTCGATGTAACAGGATGTGACCGTAGCAATTATCTGTAAAAATAGTGACACATCACCCCCATGGAAACATTTGCTGCTAAACTCCGCTGTGAAACCACACAGACCACTATTACAAGCTCACTCTCGTCACGGACATCACTTGTGATCGACAAGCATCGACCACAACCGCACGAAAGCACCAGGAATTGAGCAGTGGCTCCCTTACTCCTCCCCCTCCCCCACCCCGTCTGCCCCCTCAGTTGGGTGTAAAAGATCCCACGGCCACTATTTGGAAGAAGAGCAGGGGGGTGGAGTTCTCCCCGGTGTCCTGGGGACCAATATTTAACCCTCAACCAACGTCACTTAAAAACAAAAACAGATGATCTGGGTCATTATCACATTGCTGTTTGTGGGATCTTGCTGTGCGCAAATCGGCTGCTGCGTTTCCCACATTACAAACAGTGAGCGCACTTCAAAATAATACGTACCTCATTGTCTGTGAGGGGCTTGGGAACATCCTGAGTCTAATAAATGCAACTTGCACCTATTATTCTTTATCTCTTTGTCACTGTCTCTTTCTTTTTCTGTCTCTCCCCTCTGACTATGTCTCTACCTCTCCCTCTCTCTCTGTCTCTCTTTCTCTCTCTCTCTCACTCACCCTCTCTCTTGCTTTACCTCTCTGTCTCTCTTTCTCTCTCTCCCACCCTCTCTGTCTCACCCTCTCTCTCTCGGCCTCTCTCTCTCGGCCTCTCTTTCTCTCTTCACTTTATATCTCTGTTTCTCGTTCTCTTTCTGTGTGTCTCTCTGTCTTCCACTTTTTTTTCTCTTGCTGCCTCTCCCTCTCTCACTGTCTCTCTTTGTCTCTCTCACTGTCCCTCCCTCTCTGTCTCTGTCTCTGTCTCTCTCTCTCTGTCTCTCCCTTTTCTCCTCTTGTTGCCTCTCTCTCTGTTTCGCTCTGTCTCCCTCTCACTCTCTTTCTCTCTCTCTTTTCTCTCACTACTTCTCCCTCTATCTCTGTCTCTCTCTTTCTCTCTATCTCTCTCTCTTTTTCCCTCTTGCTGCCTCACTCTCTCGCTCTGTTTGGCTCCCCCACACACTCTTTCTCTTTCTTTTCTCTCTCACTGCTTCTCCCCCTGTCTCTCTCTCTACCTCTCTCTCTTTCTCTCTATCTCTATCTCTCTCTGTCTCTTTTTCTCTCTCACTGTCTCTCCTTCTCTCTCTGTCTCTTTCTCTCTCTCGCTATCTCTCCTTCACTCTCTGTCCCTCTCGTATTCTCTCTCTGTCTCTCTCTCTTACCCCCTTTTTCCCTCTGTCTATCTCTCTGTCTGTTTCTCTCTCGCGCTGTTTCTCCCTCTCTGTCTGACCCTCTCTTATTCTGTCTCTGTCTCTCTCCTTTGCCCCCTTTCTCTCTCTCTCTCTCTCAGTCTTTTTTCTGTCGCTGTCTCTCCCTCTCTGTCTCTTTTTCTCTCACTGTTTCTCCCTCTATCTCTGTCCCTCTTACTTTTTCTCTCTCTATCTCTCTCTCTTTCTCTGTTTCTATCTCTCTCTCTGTCTCTTTTTCTCTCTCGCTGTCTTTCCCTCTCTGTCCCTCTCATATTCTCTCTGTGTCTCTCCTGTGCCCCCTTTCTCTCTCTCGCTGTCTGTTTTTTTCTGTCGCTGTCTCTCCCTCTCTCTCTCTCTCTCTCTTTTCTCTCACCCTCTTTTCTCTCACTGCTTCTCCCTCTATCTCTGTCTCTCTCTCTCTCCCTCATGCTGCCTCTCTCTCTCTCTCTCTTTCTTTCTCTCTGTTTCTCTCTGTCTCCCTCTCACTCTCTTTGTCTCTGCCTCTCTCTTTTTTCTCTCACTGCTTCTCCCTCTATGTCTCTCTCTCTCTCTCTCTTTCTGTCTGTCTCTGTCTTTTTCTCTCTCGCAGTCTCTCCCTCTCTCTCTGTCCCTCACGTATTCTCTCTGTGTCTCTCTCCTTTGCCCCCTTTCTCTCTCTCTCTCTCTCTCGCTGTCTGTTTTTCTCTGTTGCTATCTCTCCCTTTCTCTCTGTTTCTCTTTTCTCTCACTGCTTCTCCGTCTATCTCTGTCCCTCTTACTTTTTCTCTCTCTATCTCTCTCTCTTTCTCTGTTTCTATCTCTCTCTCTCTGTCTCTTTTTCTCTCTCGCTGTCTTTCCCTCTCTGTCCCTCTCATATTCTCTCTGTGTCTCTCCTGTGCCCCCTTTCTCTCTCTCGCTGTCTGTTTTTTTCTGTCGCTGTCTCTCCCTCTCTCTCTCTCTCTCTCTCTCTTTTCTCTCACCCTCTTTTCTCTCACTGCTTCTCCCTCTATCTCTGTCTCTCTCTCTTTCCCTCATGATGCCTCTCTCTCTCTCTCTCTCTCTCTCTTACTGCTTCTCTGTCTATCTCTCTCTCTCTTTCTTTCTCTCTCTGTTTCTCTCTGTCTCCCTCTCACTCTCTTTGTCTCTGCCTCTCTCTTTTTTCTCTCACTGCTTCTCCCTCTATGTCTCTCTCTCTCTCTCTCTTTCTGTCTGTCTCTGTCTTTTTCTCTCTCGCAGTCTCTCCCTCTCTCTCTGTCCCTCACGTATTCTCTCTGTGTCTCTCTCCTTTGCCCCCTTTCTCTCTCTCTCTCTCTCTCGCTGTCTGTTTTTCTCTGTTGCTATCTCTCCCTTTCTCTCTGTTTCTCTTTTCTCTCACTGCTTCTCCCTCTATCTCTGACCCTCCTTCTTTCTGTCTCTCTCTTTCTCACTGTCTCTATCTCTCTCTCTCCATCTCTATCTCTGCCTCTCTGTTTTTCTCTCCCGCTGTCTCTCCCTCTCTCTCTCTGTGCCTCTCGTATTCTCCCTCTGTCTCTCTCCTATGCTCCCTTTCTCTCTCTCTCTCTCTGTCTGTTTTTCTCTCTTGCTGTCTCTCCCTCTCTCTTCCTCTCACTGCTTCTTCCTCTATCTTTGTCCCTCTTTGTCTCTCTCTGTGTCTCTTTTTCTCTCTCGCTGTCTCGCCTTCTCTCTCTGTGCCTCCCTCGTATTCTCTCTCTCTCTCTCCACTCCATTGTTTGAATTGGTTACAATGGCTGGAAGGGGGAGAAAAATCAGACCATCGGAGAAACGGGAACGGCACAGATGGAGGCCATTCGGCCCATCGCGTCTCTGCTAGTCCCATACCGCCCGGCCCTTTCCCCGTAACCCTGCAACCATTTTTTCCTCTTCAGGTGTTCACCCCCAATTCCCTTTTGAACGCGACGATTAAATTTGCCTCCATCAGCCGCTCCCCTCCGTCAGACTCCTCGACAAGGCCCAGCGGTGAACGGCGGAGAGGTCGAGGTTATTTACCGGCGATGGTGAGAAGGATGAGGGAGGTAGTCAGCGACTTGGTGACGAGGGTGATCTGTGAGGGGAGGAGACAGGAGGCTGTTCAGTTATTGGGACAGTGTTTAAACCCCATCAGCTTCTTCTGGGAGGCTAACCATCCTTGCAGATTTTACTCCCTCACTTCCCCCTGTACTACTCTGCACCGAGTCCCGTTCACCCATCACTCCCTGCCGCTCACCAGCTCTCGGTTCAGCAATGCCTCCGTTTTGAACTTCTGATCCTTGTTTCAAACCTCCTCCAGGCCCCGACAACCCTCTTTATCCCCATGACCACCGACAACCCTCCCTATCTCTGTAACCTCCTCCAGCCCCTACAACCCTCCCTATCTCTGTAACCTCCTCCAGTCCCTACAACCCTCCGAGTTCTCTGCGCTCCCTCCAATTCCGTCCTCTCGCCCATCCCCCGATTCCCATCGCTCCACCATTGGCGCCCGTGCCTTCAGCTGCCTGGGGGCCCTAAGCTCTGGAATTCCCTCCCTAAACCTCTCCGCCTCTCTCTCTCTTTCTCTCTCTCTCCTCCTTTAAGACGCTCCTTAAAAAAACCGACCTCTCTGACCCGAGCTTTTGGTCGCCGGTCCCTGATATCACCTGACGTGGCTCGGGGTCAAATCTCTGTCTGATTTACACTCCTGCGAATCACCTTGGGATGCTTTACTACATTGAGGGCGCTATATAAATGCATGTTGTTGTTTCTCTCTATCTCTCCCTTCACCAATGCTACGTGGAGCATCTCCCTGGTAATCCTCATCAACGTCTCATAGGACAACACACCAGTGTAGGGAGTCCATTCGGCCCATCGTCCCCGTGCTAGCTCTTTGAAAGATCTATCCAATTACTCACCACTCTCCCCCCACCAACTCTTTCCCCTATCGTCCTGCAAATTTTTCCCCTTCCAGTATTTCTCCAATTCCCCCTTTTGAAAGTTACTATTGAATCTGCTTCCACCGCCCTTTCAGGCAGCGCGTTCCAGATCACAACAACTCACTGCGTCAAAAACATTCTCCTCCTCTCCCCCCCTCTGGTTCTTTAACCCATTATCCTCAATCTGTGTCCCTCTGGTTACCGACCCTCCTGCCACTGGGAACAGTTTCTCCTCATTTACTCCATCGAAACCCCCTCGTGATTTTGAACGCCTCGATTAAATCTCCCCCCTTAACCTTCAGTGCCCTGAGGAGAAGCACCTCAGATTGTTGGAGAAAGCTGTCCTACCTGCCGATATTGGACGAGAACAGGGCGACTCTGCCCAGCTTGTACCCTCTCCATGTCCACACTGGTAACTCAGCTCGGTCAGGGGAGGCAGCTGTCTGCCACTGATAGCTTCTGAGCTGAGATCTCAATCGGCCACTGGCAGGAAACAGGGCTCGCAGCAAAACTCTTGAGTGTGGTTTCGCTTCTCGACAACTCCGCCCCCTCCGCCCCTTTACCAATCTGCAGCAAAGCCAGTGACATGCGAGCAAAAACAAATAATCGTCGAGCATTCCACTTCAGAATCAGCCCGAACTGCCAAACCCCTGAATCGCGGAGGCAACACCAGGGGCACCCATCTCGGCTTGCTACAACCGTACGGGGCATTTTGTGAGACCGCACCTGGGGCACTGTGTACCGTTCTGGTCTCCTTACTGAACGAAGGATAGACCTGCCTCAGAGAGAGTGTAGTGAAGGTTTCCCGGGATGAGAGGGTTGTCCGATGAGGGGAGATTGAGCAGAATGGGCCGATATTCTCCGGAGTTTGGAAGAATGAGAGGTGATCTCATTGAAATGTATAAAATTCTCAGAGGGTTTGACAGGGTAGATGTTGAGAAGCTGTTTCCCCCCCATCCGGTTGAAGAGTCCTGAACTGGGTTGGGGGTGGTGGGGGGGGGGGGGGGGGGTCCCAGTCTCAGGATAAGGGGGTCGGCCATTGGGGACTGAGATGAGGAGAAATGTCTTCGCTCAGAGGGTTGTGAATCTTCGGAATTCTCGACCCCAGAGATGCTCAGTCGTTGAGTCGATTCAAGACCGAGATCGAGAGTTTTTTTTGGGCGCTGAGGGAATCGAGGCCACCTTCGTGCAGCCTTACTTAGACAGCTGATGTTGTAGCTGTCCATTAATTACTGGCCCGGTCGGACTGACGGACCCCGATTGAACGGGGTCGAATTCAGCTGTTGTTGTGTCAGCGGAACTCTCCATTGTCGACGGAGACCTTGCATTTCTCCAGCTCCGCTCACCGCCTCGGGACCCCCGAAGGCGCTTCTCAGCCAGCCAGGGACTTCTTTTCCCAGGCGCGGCCGCCGTTGTGACGTGGGGGAACGCAGCAGCCGGCCTGCGCGCACAGCAGGATCCCACAGGCAGCAATAGCGAGACTGTCCGTCTCTTTTTGGTGATGCTCATCGCCCAATTATGTGTCTCGGTGACAGCGTTCTGCCTGTTGCGCGCTCCTGCCCAGCGCCGTGGGATGTCTTAACTCTGTCGAGGGCGCCAGGTAAGTACACCTGATCGAGGTAAGGGAGGAGATGTTATAATCTCCCTAGCCTGGTGGTGAAGGATAGAACTGGAGCCAATCTTTAGGCACTTTTATAATCATCTATTTGCCACCAGACGACTCCAGTTTCAGTCTGTTCCTATTCATAGGGGCTCAAGTGAATCCCCAGTTAATGCCCGCCACCTGTATACAATTAAGCACAATTAACAAGAGTCAGAGGAACTGGCAGTGTCTGAGCTGAAGTGTTTGTGTGACAATGACAGCCTCTGAGGTTCCAACACCGTGACTGCAGAAGAACGGAAGTTCAAGGTTTAGGGAAGTGGTTTCCAGGGCCACGGATCATCTCTAGGCTCGGACAGAATCAAACTGAAGCACTGACGACAAACGCAGGACTTCAGGCTTGAGTCTCCTTACTCACCCTCGCTGGGGACCAGCGTTCTGCTGTGAGTACACACTCTTCCTTAAACCTGGCGCTATGTCTTGCTGGTAAACAATGAGCATTTCTCTCTAAGTGCTGGTGCAGTTTTTTTTTTAATCATTCATGGGATGTGGGCGTCACTGGCCAGGCCAGCATTTATTGTCCATCCCTAATTGTCCTTGAGAAGGTGGTGGTGAGCTGCCTTCTTGAACCGCTGCAGTCCATGTGGGGTAGGTACACCCACAGTGCTGTTAGGAAGGGAGTTCCAGGATTTTGACCCAGCGACAGTGAAGGAACGGCGATATAGTTCCAAGTCAGGATGCTGTGTGACTTGGAGGGGAACTTGCAGGTGGTGGTGTTCCCATGCATCTGCTGGCCTTGTTTTTCTAGTTGGTAGAGGTCACGGGTTTGGAAAGTGCTGTCTAAGGAGCCTTGGTGCATCTTGTAGATGGTACACACTGCTGTCACTGTGTGTTGGTGGTGGAGGGTGTGAATGTTTGAGGATGGGGTGCCAATCAAGCGGGCTGCTTTGTCCTGGATGGTGTCGAGCTTCTTGAGTGTTGTTGGAGCTGCACCCATCCAGGCAAGTGGAGAGTATTCCATCACACTCCTGACTTGTGCCTTGTAGATGGTGGACAGGCTTTGGGGAGTCAGGAGGTGAGTTACTCACCGCAGGATTCCCAGCCTCTGACCTGCTCTTGTAGCCACGGTATTTATGTGGATATTGGAAATCCAAAGAGACAATGCAAGCACGTGCCTGCAAACGACCCCAGTTTCAGTCTGTTCCTATTCATAGGAGCTCAGGTGAATCCCCAGTTCATGTCTGCCAGGTTGCAGAGGTTGTGGGTTTGGAACCAGGTGGTGGCATAGTGTTAAGGTCACTGGAGTAGCAGTACCGAGGCCCAGGCTATTGCCCTGGGGACACGGATTCAAATCCCACCAGGGCAGCTGGACGAATTTAAATTTCAACTAATGAATAAAAATTCTGGAATTGAAACCTAGTGTCAGTAACGGTGCTGTGAAACTCTCATCCATGGGGATTGAACAAAAACAGCTGGTTCACTAATGTCCTTTAGGGAAGGAAATCTGCTGTCCTTACCTGGTCTGGCCTACATGTGACTCCAGACCCACAGCAATGTGGTTAAATCTTAACGGGGGCCTTGGTTTAAGGTCTTGTTATTGGCAGGTGCTGCGTAACCTGCTCCTGTACCAACTTGCATTACCTCAGCTCTGTCACGTCACAGCTCGAATGGGTCGTGTCAGGGTGAGGTCCGATTGGAAAAGCAGGGATGTGAGAGAGACAGACACCTTTGCACAGGTGCAGTCCTCCAAAAACAAACTGCATTTATATAGCTGCTTTAATGCCCCAGGGTGCTTTGCACAGGAGTGTAAATCATTCAGTAATTTGACCCCGAGCCACGTCAGGAGATATTAGGGGCCGGCAACCAAAAGCTCGGTCACGGAGGTCGTTTTTTTTTAAGGAGCGTGTTAAAGGAGGAGAGAGGGAGAGAGTGGCGGAGAGGTTTAGGGAGGGAATTCCGGAGCTTAGGGCCCCCAGGCAGCTGAAGGCACGGCCGCCAATGGTGGAGCGATGGGAATCGGGGGATGGGCAAGAGGACGGAATTGGAGTAGTGCAGAGATCTCGGAGGGTTGGAGGGTTGTAGGGGCTGGAGAGTGTTACAGAGATAGGGAGGGTTGCAGGGGCTGCAGGAGGTTACAGAGATAGGGAGGGTTGTCGGGACTGGAGGAGGTTACAGAGATAGGGAGGGTTGTAGGGGCTGGAGGAGGTTACAGAGATGGGGAGGGTTGTCGGGGCTGGAGGAGGTTACAGAGATAGGGATGGGTGTAGGGGCTGGAGGAGGTTACAGAGATGGGGAGGGTTGTAGGGGCTGGAGAAGGTGACAGAGATAGGGAGGGTTGTAGGGGCTGGAGGAGGTTACAGAGATAGGGAGGGTTGTAGGGGCTGGAGGAGGTTACAGAGATAGGGAGGGTTGTAGGGGCTGGAGGAGGTTACAGAGATGGGGAGGGTTGTAGGGGCTGGAGGAGGTGACAGAGATAGGGAGGGTTGTCGGGGCTGGAGGAGGTTACAGAGATAGGGAGGGTTGTAGGGGCTGGAGGAGGTTACAGAGATAGGTAGGGTTGGAGGGGCTGGTGGAGGTTACAGAGATAGGGAGGGTTGTAGGGGCTGGAGGAGGTTATAGAGATAGGGAGGGTTGTAGGGGCTGGAGGAGGTTTCAGAGACAGGGAGGGTTGTAGGGGCTGGAGGAGGTTACAGAGATAGGGAGGGTTGTAGGGGCTGGAGGAGGTTATAGAGATAGGTAGGGTTGGAGGGGCTGGAGGAGGTTACAGAGATAGGGAGGGGCAAGGAGGCCATGGAGGGATTTAAAAACGATGATGTGAATTTTAAAATGGAGACGTTGTCGGACCTGGAGCCAGTGTCGGTCAGCGAGTAACCGACCTCTCAATACAAGTTCTCTTGAAACAAAGCAGGGTGAAAGGAATGGAAGGGTATGGTGATAGGGTGAGATGAGGAGGGGGTATAATGAGCATAAACACTGGCACGGAGCAGATGGGCCGAATGTCCGGTTTCCGAGCTGCACAATGTTGTGTAAGTTTGGAAGACAGTCCAGAACTCCCTTCGAGGTCCCGCCTACTCTCCACTGACCCTACGACAGTGCGGCACTCCCTCAGTACTGACCCTCCGATAGTGCGGCACTCCCTCAGTACTGACCCTCCGACAGTGCAGCACTCCCTCAGTACTGACCCTCCAATAGTGCAGCACTCCCTCAGTACTGACCCTCCGACAGTGCAGCACTCCCTCAGTACTGACTCTCTGACAGTGCAGCACTCCCTCAGTACTGACCCTCCGACAGTGCAGCACTCCCTCAGTACTGACCCTCCGACAGTGCAGCACTCCCTCAGTACTGACCCTCCCTCAGTGCAGCATTCCTCAGTACTGACCCTCCGACAGTGCGGCGCTCCCTCAGTACTGACCCTCCGACAGTGCAGCGCTCCCTCAGTACTGACCCTCCGACAGTGCAGCGCTCCCTCAGCACTAACCCTCCGACAGTGCGGCACTCCCTCAGCACTGACCCTCCGACAGTGCAGAACTCCCTCAGTACTGACCCTCCGACAGTGCGGCACTCCCTCACAACATGACCCTGCGAGGCCTCAGCCCCCATTTGAGGGATCGAGTCTCGAGCGTGAGGGCTCGAATCCACCGCCCTCTGACTGGAGGCGGGTGTGCTGCCTACTGTGGCCAACCTGCCGTCGCTGCAAGTTGAGGAGGGCGTCCCGGAGGGAACAGCGGCCTGGGGGGGGGGGGGGGCGGGGGTGGGGAGAGTCGGAGGAAGTGGCTCTGGCCGTTCGGGGAGCTGCCTCGCTGGGTGAACCCTGACGCGTTGTTCCTGGGCAGTCTCCAGTGTGGAACACAATTCCCAGGGTGGGATTCGGGAGTTAAACGTGCTCGGGATCATATTCTTCCTTCAACCCGACTTCTCCTTTGCAGCTTTGCTGAACAGCTGTGTCTATTGACCGTCTTCCCAATATCTGACAGTGTTGAGATTGTGCTGAAGCTGCCTGATGTGACTCTCAGTCTGTAAACCCCTCCTCGTTCTGGACTCTCCGCAGCTCCCAGGAACCGCCCTGTTTTTGTGTCAGATTGGCCTGGAGCTGAGGGGGTAGGCTAAACGTTTCCTCCGTCTCCTGACTCCTATTTCCTGACGCTTTCTGTACCTCCCGGTCCACATTCTGCTTCCCCCCCCATCAATCCCCACCCCCGCCCCCAGCTCCTCCTCCGACTCCCTCCACTTCGCCCCGTTCACTCCTCTGCTGAGGGAGCGGTGCAAGGTAACTTGCTGAGTCTCCGCCCGGGGCTGGGGCAGCTGACTGAACCCTCCCCCCCGCCCCCCACCCCACCACCTCACAACTCCTCTCCCCCCACTGCTCTCCCCCTCCCTTACTCCCCCTCCCCCACTCCCTCTCTTTCACTCCCCCTCCCCTCACTCACCCTACCCCCACTCCCTCTCCTTCACTCCCCCTCCCCCACTCCCTCTCTTTCACTCCCCCTCCCCCCACTCCTCTCCCCCCACTCCCCCTCCCTCACTCTCCCCCTCCCCCACACCCTCTCTTTCACTCCCCCTCCCCCCACTCCTCTCCCCCCACTTCCCCTCTCTCACTCCCCCCACTTCCCCTTCCTCCCACTTCCCCTCCCGACTCCCCCTCCCATCTCCCCCTCCCCCAATCCCCTCCCCCTTCCATCTCACCCTCCCTCACTTCCCGTCCCCTCCCTCTCCCCCACCCCCACTCCCATTCCCCAACTCCCCCTCCCCACTCCCCCTCCCCACTCCCCCTCCCCTCTCCCCCTCCCCTCTCCCCCTCCCCAATCCCCCTCCCAAATCCCCCTCCCCTCTCCCCCTCCCCCCCTCCCCTCTCCCCCCCTCCCCTCCCCCTCCCCTCTCCCCCTCCCCCCTCTCCGACCCCACTCTCCGCTCACCACTCTCCGCTCCCCACTCTCCCTCCCCACTCCTCCTCCCCTCTCTCCCTCTCCACTCCTCCGCTCCTCTCCCCCTCCCCACTCCTCCTCCCCTCTCCCCCTCTCCATTCCCCTCCCCCGCCCACTCCCCTCCGTACTCCCCCTCCACACTCCCCCTCCCCAGCCCCTCGTCACTCCCCCTCTCCTCCCCCTCCCTTCTGCCTTCTTCCCTCTCTTCCTCCTCCACTAGCCCCTCGCTGGCCTTCTCCTCCCCTTCCCTCGTCACTCCCCCTTCCCCCTCCCTCACACATTTCCCCCTCCGTACTGCCTCCCATTCCAGCTCCCGCACATTCTCTCTAGTCCCCTCCTGCTCTGTGTGTGTGTTATCTCTCTCTCTAATCTCTCTGTGCAGCTGCAGGAAAAGGCTGCACTGACAGGATATTCGGTGAAAGTGAAGATTACGTGCTGTAAGGCCTAGAGACATTGTTATCCACCCATGGACAGAGTGGTTCAGTAGGTTGTGGGAGGCAGATACATGCACAGACTTGCTCAGGACTTGCTTGTACAAAGTTTCCTGGTGATTTGTCCTGTTTTGCAGAGTTTCCCAGCTCCTCGCCATAGAGACTGCTCTCCATTCCTCGAGATTATCCCAGGCATTTCCAGGCTGGAGAGAGAGCACAGGAAACCATGTGGCCCAGGTAACTGCTCCCCTTACTGTCCCTGTACCTGTGACTACAGACATTATACCAGTGAGTGTTACAGGATGGTGAGTGCGTGTGAGTGAGAGTCATAGAGTTATACAGCACAGAAACAGGCCCTTCGGCCCATCGTGTCTGTGCCAGCCGTCAAGCACCTATCTATTCTACTCCCATTTTCCGGCACTTGGCCCCTAGCCTTGTATGCTACGGCGTTTCAAGTGCTCATCTAAATACTTCTTAAATGTTATGAGGGTTCCTGCCTCGACCACCCCTTCAGGCAGAGCGTTCCAGATTCCAACCACCCTCTGGGTGAAAAAATGTTTCCTCAAATGCCCTCTAAACCGTCTGCCCCTTACCCTAAATCTATGCCCCCTGGTTGTGACCCCTCTGCTAAGGGAAAAAGTTTCTTCCTATCGAACCGATCAATGCCCCTCATAATTTTGTATACCTCAATCAGGTCCCCCCTCAGCCTTCTCTGCTCTAAGGAAAACAACCCTAGCCTTTCCAGACTCTCTTCATAGCTGAAATGCTCCAGTCCAGGCAACATCCTGGTGAATCTCCTCTGCACCCTCTCCAGTGCAATCACATCCTTCCTATAGTGTGGTGACCAGAACTGGACACAGTACTCCAGCTGTGGCCTAACTAGTGTTTTATACAGTGTGTTTGTGTGCTTTGCAGCACTCAGTCAGTGAGTTCAGTGTTACAGGATGGTGAGTGTGTGAGTGAGTGAGTGAGTGTGTGTGTGTTTTGCTGCACTCAGTCAGTGAGTTCAGTGTTACAGGATGGTGAGTGAGTGTGTGTGTGAGTGAGTGTGTGTGTTTTGCTGCACTCAGTCAGTGAGTTCAGTGTTACAGGATGGTGAGTGTGTGAGTGAGTGAGTGAGTGTGTGTGTGTTTTGCTGCACTCAGTCAGTGAGTTCAGTGTTACAAGGATGGTGAGTGTGTGAGTGAGTGAGTGAGTGAGTGTGTGTGTTTTGCTGCACTCAGTCAGTGAGTTCAGTGTTACAGGATGGTGAGTGAGTGAGTGAGTGTGTGTGTGTGTGTGTTTTGCTGCACTCAGTCAGTGAGTTCAGTGTTACAGGATGGTGAGTGTGTGAGTGAGTGAGTGAGTGTGTGTGTTTTGCTGCACTCAGTCAGTGAGTTCAGTGTTACAGGATGGTGAGTGAGTGAGTGTGTGTGTGTGTGTTTTGCTGCACTCAGTCAGTGAGTTCAGTGTTACAGGATGGTGAGTGTGTGAGTGAGTGAGTGAGTGTGTGTGTTTTGCTGCACTCAGTCAGTGAGTTCAGTGTTACAGGATGGTGAGTGAGTGAGTGAGTGTGTGTGTGTGTGTGTTTTGCTGCACTCAGTCAGTGAGTTCAGTGTTACAGGATGGTGAGTGTGTGAGTGAGTGAGTGAGTGTGTGTGTGTGTTTTGCTGCACTCAGTCAGTGAGTTCAGTGTTACAGGATGGTGAGTGTGTGAGTGAGTGAGTGAGTGTGTGTGTGTGTTTTGCTGCACTCAGTCAGTGAGTTCAGTGTTACAGGATGGTGAGTGAGTGTGTGTGTGAGTGAGTGTGTGTGTTTTGCTGCACTCAGTCAGTGAGTTCAGTGTTACAGGATGGTGAGTGAGTGTGTGTGTGAGTGAGTGTGTGTGTTTTGCTGCACTCAGTCAGTGAGTTCAGTGTTACAGGATGCTGAGTGTGTGAGTGACTGAGTGAGTGAGTGAGTGTGTGTTTTGCTGCACTCAGTCAGTGAGTTCAGTGTTACAGGATGGTGAGTGAGTGAGTGAGTGAGTGTGTGTGTGTGTGTTTTGCTGCACTCAGTCAGTGAGTTCAGTGTTACAGGATGGTGAGTGTGTGAGTGAGTGTGAGTGAGTGTGTGTTTTGCTGCACTCAGTCAGTGAGTTCAGTGTTACAGGATGCTGAGTGTGTGAGTGAGTGAGTGAGTGAGTGAGTGTGTGTTTTGCTGCACTCAGTCAGTGAGTTCAGTGTTACAGGATGGTGAGTGAGTGAGTGAGTGAGTGTGTGTGTGTGTGTTTTGCTGCACACAGTCAGTGAGTTCAGTGTTACAGGATGGTGAGTGTGTGAGTGAGTGAGTGTGTGTGTTTTGCTGCACTCAGTCAGTGAGTTCAGTGTTACAGGATGGTGAGTGTGTGATAGAGTGAGTGTGTGTGTGTGTGTTTTGCTCCACTCAGTCAGTGAGTTCAGTGTTACAGGATGGTGAGTGTGTGAGTGAGTGAGTGAGTGAGTGTGTGTGTGTGTTTTGCTGCACTCAGTCAGTGAGTTCAGTGTTACAGGATGGTGAGTGTGTGAGTGAGTGAGTGAGTGTGTGTGTGTGTTTTGCTGCACTCAGTCAGTGAGTTCAGTGTTACAGGATGGTGAGTGAGTGTGTGTGTGAGTGAGTGTGTGTGTTTTGCTGCACTCAGTCAGTGAGTTCAGTGTTACAGGATGGTGAGTGTGTGAGTGAGTGAGTATGTGTGTGTGTGTTTTGCTGCACTCAGTCAGTGAGTTCAGTGTTACAGGATGCTGAGTGTGTGAGTGAGTGAGTGAGTGAGTGAGTGTGTGTTTTGCTGCACTCAGTCAGTGAGTTCAGTGTTACAGGATGGTGAGTGTGTGAGTGAGTGTGAGTGAGTGTGTTTTGCTGCACTCAGTCAGTGAGTTCAGTGTTACAGGATGGTGAGTGTGTGAGTGAGTGTGAGTGAGTGTGTGTTTTGCTGCACTCAGTCAGTGAGTTCAGTGTTACAGGATGCTGAGTGTGTGAGTGAGTGAGTGAGTGAGTGAGTGTGTGTTTTGCTGCACTCAGTCAGTGAGTTCAGTGTTACAGGATGGTGAGTGTGTGAGTGAGTGTGAGTGAGTGTGTGTTTTGCTGCACTCAGTCAGTGAGTTCAGTGTTACAGGATGCTGAGTGTGTGAGTGAGTGAGTGAGTGAGTGAGTGTGTGTTTTGCTGCACTCAGTCAGTGAGTTCAGTGTTACAGGATGGTGAGTGAGTGAGTGTGTGTGTGTGTGTTTTGCTGCACACAGTCAGTGAGTTCAGTGTTACAGGATGGTGAGTGTGTGAGTGAGTGAGTGTGTGTGTTTTGCTGCACTCAGTCAGTGAGTTCAGTGTTACAGGATGGTGAGTGTGTGAGTGAGTGAGTGTGTGTGTGTGTGTTTTGCTGCACTCAGTCAGTGAGTTCAGTGTTACAGGATGGTGAGTGTGTGATAGAGTGAGTGTGTGTGTGTGTGTTTTGCTCCACTCAGTCAGTGAGTTCAGTGTTACAGGATGGTGAGTGTGTGAGTGAGTGTGAGTGAGTGTGTGTTTTGCTGCACTCAGTCAGTGAGTTCAGTGTTACAGGATGCTGAGTGTGTGAGTGAGTGAGTGTGAGTGTGTGTGTGTTTTGCTGCACTCAGTCAGTGAGCTCAGTGTTACGGGTTGCTGACAGTCGCTAAGTTCAGTGTTATAGAATGACAACACTCCCACGTGGTGTCCGAGATTTTGTTTGGCTCCTTCTGGCAGGAGATGTGTGTGTGTGTTTCTCGTCTGTGTTAAGAACTCCCAAATTCGGCCCATCCCTGGGACTGGTTCTGTGCAGGAATGCAATCTTTCATTTGGATACATTCCACAAAGCTTTCACTGTAAACTCCGCTGTTCGAACAGATCCAGAGAGAATCATTGACCCGCAGAATCACAGCCCAGGAGAACGTCGTTCGGCCCATCGCCCCTGTGCCTCTGCTCTTTGAAAGATCTATCCAATTAGTCCCCAATCTCCCCCCCCTGCTCTTTCCCCCATCTCCCTGCAAATTTTTCCCCTTCCAGTATTTCTCCAATTCCCCCCTTTTGAAAGTTACTATTGAATCTGCTTCCACCGCCCTTTCAGGCAGCGCGTTCCAGATCACAACAACTCACTGCGTCAAAAACATTCTCCTCCTCTCCCCCCCTCTGGTTCTTTTACCGATTTTAAGGTTCTGCCCCCTTGTTCTGGACTCCCCCTCCCCCACCAGAGGAAATAGTTTCTCTCTATCGGACGTATCGAATCCTTTAATCGTCTTAAACCCCCTCGATTCGATCACCCCCTTAATCTTCCACACTCGAGGTGATGCAAGCCCAGTCTGTGCAACCCGTCCTCGCGATTTAACCCTTTCAGCCCCGGGGTCATTCTGGTGAATCTGCACTGCACCCCGCCCCCGAGGACAGTATATCCTTCCTGAGGGGCAGGGGGCACAGAACTGAACACAGTGACTGCAGACGGGGTCTGAGCAGAGCTTTATATATCACTGAAGCATGACTTTCACCTGTTTATATTCCAGCCTCATTGTGTTAACAATCGAACGTTTGCCTGTGTTAAGGGCTCATGTCTCTAGCCTGGGTCTCGACCCTACAACCCCGTGCGTCTGAGGCAGGAGTACGACCTGCTGACTGGCGGGCAAGTCGGAGGTTTGGTACGAATTATGCTCGGGGCAAAGCTCTATTTAAACCAGGAACATGTTACAACTGGTGACGACTGAAAATGCGCAATCTTGTTTCCAAATCGTTTCATGGCCTGATTTTCCTCGGCTCTGCAGTTCCCTCCCTAAAACCTCCACGCCTCACTCTCCTGTAATGGTAAATGTTTGTTTATGTTCCCACTGCAGGTACGGAAAACAAGTAGGAAGGGTAAGGGAGGGGGTTGCAAGAGGATTGGATTACGAGGATGAGGGAGTCTCGCTGCAGTTAGACAGGGGCTTTAGTGAGACCACATCTGGAGCACAGTGCACAATTCTGGTCTCCTTGCTTAATGACGGATAGACTTGCCTTGGATGGGGCGCAACTGCGGTTCGCTAGACCAGTTCCTGGGATGAGAGGGTTGTCCGATGAGGAGAGATTGAGCAGAATGGGTCGAGGGGAGATGACAGGAGTATTGTGTCCTGATCGGGCCACCGCAATTGAGAAAGGATGCGAGGGTCCTTGAGAGGGTGCAGAGGAGATTGAGCAGGATGGTTCCGGGGATAGGGGAATTTAGTTACAAAGGTTAGATTGGAAAAGCTGGGGTTGTTTTCCTTGGAGTAAAGGAGATTGAGTGGAGATTTGATAGAGGTGGACAAGAGTGAGACAGGTTTGGATAAGGTCGACAAAGGTAAGCTGTTTGCATTAGTTGATGGGGCGAGGACTGGGGGGAGACAGATTTAAGGGTTTGGGCAGGAGAAACGGCGGGGGGAAAGTGAGGAAGAAATTGTTTACACAGCGAGTGGTAATGAGCTGGAAATCACTGCCTACGAAGGATGGTGGATGAATGATTTCAAAAGGGAATTGAATGGGCGCTCGAGAGGAATAAACTTACAGGGGTACGGGGAGTGGGACTGACTGGATTGCACTACGGAAAGCTGGCACAGACTGGATGGGACGAATGGCCTCCCCCCTGCCCCCCGCTCCCTTTACATATCTTCCTATCTTCTTATGTTTTACAGACAGATAGCGAAACTGACCTCCCGAGGGTTTGCCAGTCTGGTGTTACTTACCGCCCACAAAGTGCTGTGCTTTCTCCCGAACTTGGGTGGTGAGAGTATCACCCACTCCAAGATCAGCAAGATGGCGGCTCTGCGTATCACTCTCAAAGTGTTCCAGGGAATTCCCAGCCCCGATGGTAAAGTGCTTCCCGCAGACGCCTTCCAGCCAGAGGTAAGGTCACGGCCCATTCAGCCAGAATCCGGGCGAAACCAGAGAGGGTGCGGAGGGAGATTTACCGGAATGGTCCCGGGGATGAGGGACTTCAGTCAATGTGGAGAGACTGGGAGAAGCTGGGATTGTTCTCCTTAGAGCAGAGAAGGTCAAGGGGGGAGATTTAATCGAGGCGTTCAAAATCATGAGGGGTTTTCGATGGAGTAAATGAGGAGAAACTGTTCCCAGTGGCAGGAGGGTCGGTAACCAGAGGGACACAGATTGAGGATAATCGGGAAAGGAACCAGAGGAGCAGAACTGTGCACAGTGCTCCGCGTGTGGTCTCACCAAGGGATATGGAGACTGGAACTGTGCACAGTGCTCCGCGTGTGGTCTAACCAAGGTATATGGAGACTGGAACTGTGCACAGTGCTCCGAGTGTGGTCTAACCGAGGGATATGGAGACCAGAACTGTGCACAGTGCTCCGAGTGTGGTCTAACCGAGGAATATGGAGACCGGAACTGTGCACAGTGCCCCGAGTGTGGTGTAAAAGAGGGATATGGAGACCGGACCGGTGCACAGTGCTCCAAGTGTGGTCTAACCGAGGGATATGGAGACCGAAACAGTGCACAGTGCTCCAGGTGTGGTCTAACCAAGGTGTATGGAGACCAGAACTGTGCACAGTGCTCCGAGTGTGGTCTAACCAAGGTGTATGGAGACCGGAACTGTGCACAGTGCTCCGCGTGTGGTCTAAAAGAGGGATATGGAGACCGAAACAGTGCACAGTGCTCCAGGTGTGGTCTAACCAAGGTGTATGGAGACCAGAACTGTGCACAGTGCTCCGAGTGTGGTCTAACCAAGGTGTATGGAGACCGGAACTGTGCACAGTGCTCCGCGTGTGGTCTAAAAGAGGGATATGGAGACCGAAACAGTGCACAGTGCTCCAGGTGTGGTCTAACCAAGGTGTATGGAGACCAGAACTGTGCACAGTGCTCCGAGTGTGGTCTAACCAAGGTGTATGGAGACCGGAACTGTGCACAGTGCTCCCAGTGTGGTCTAACCAAGGTATATGGAGACCGGAACTGTGCACAGTGCTCCCAGTGTGGTCTAACCAAGGTATATGGAGACCGGAACTGTGCACAGTGCTCCGAGTGTGGTGTAACCGAGGGATATGGAGACCGGAACTGTGCACAGTGCTCCGAGTATGGTCTAACCGAGGGATATGGAGATCGGA
This sequence comes from Heterodontus francisci, assembly GCF_036365525.1. Classification (NCBI taxonomy): domain Eukaryota; kingdom Metazoa; phylum Chordata; class Chondrichthyes; order Heterodontiformes; family Heterodontidae; genus Heterodontus; species Heterodontus francisci. The sequence goes on from NC_090409.1 coordinate 40,987,851, forward strand.
ACTGTGCACAGTGCTCCAAGTGTGATCTAACCAAGGGATATGGAGACCGGAACTGTGCACAGTGCTCAGAGTGTGGTGTAACCGAGGGATATGGAGACCGGAACTGTGCACAGTGCTCCGAGTGTGGTCTAACCAAGGTATATGGAGACCGGAACTGTGCACAGTGCTCCGACTGTGGTCTAACCCAGGTGTATGGAGACCGGAACTGTGCACAGTGCTCCGAGTGTAGTCTAACCAAGGTATATGGAGACCGGAACTGTACACAGTGCTCCGAGTGTGGTCTAACCAAGGTGTATGGAGACCGGAACTGTGCACAGTGCTCAGAGTGTGGTCTAACCAAGGTGTATGGAGACCGGAACTGTGCACAGTGCTCCGAGTGTGGTCTAACCAAGGTATATGGAGACCGGAACTGTGCACAGTGCTCCGACTGTGGTCTAACCCAGGTGTATGGAGACCGGAACTGTGCACAGTGCTCCGAGTGTAGTCTAACCAAGGTATCTGGAGACCGGAACTGTGCACAGTGCTCCCAGTGTGGTCCAACCGAGGGATATGGAGACCGGAACTGTGCACAGTGCTCCGAGTGTGGTCTAACCGAGGTATATGGAGACCGGAACTGTGCACAGTGCTCCGAGTGTGGTCTAACCGAGGTATATAGAGACTGCAACTGTGCACAGTGCTCCAAGTGTGGTCGAACCAAGGTATATGGAGACTGGAACTGTGCACAGTGCTCCGAGTGTGGTTGAACCAAGGTATATGGAGACTGGAACTGTGCACAGTGCTCCGAGTGTGGTCTAACCAAGGTATATGGAGACTGGAACTGTGCACAGTGCTCCAGGTGTCGTCTGACCAAGGTATATGGAGACTGGAACTGTGCACAGTGCTCCGAGTGTGGTCTAACCGAGGATATGGAGACTGGAACTGTGCACAGTGCTCCGAGTGTGGTCTAACCGAGGTATATGGAGACTGGAACTGTGCACATTGCTCCGAGTGTGGTCTAACCAAGGTATATGGGGACCGGAACTGTGCACTGTGCTCCGAGTGTTGTCTAACCAAGGTATATGGAGACTGGAACTGTGCACAGTGCTCCAGGTGCCGTCTGACCAATGTTCGAAACAGGTTTTCGGCCCCGCATAGTTCTCCTCCGCGCACTCTGAGTTACTGAACCCCGCCTTGCGGCAGTGTGCAGGGTCTGCCGGCGCTCCAGACGGCTCCACTACCCTTCCCAATGTTCATCCTGCCCTCACTCACTCCATTTTTTTGCTTCCTCAGGGGCGCAATCTCACTGCGGAGAAACTCTTTGAGGCATATTACGGGATGGATGTGTCGGTCTCCCGTTTTAAACAGGCATTGTCCATTATTACGTTCAGTAACACAAAGGTTGATTTCCAATACGTATTTGAGGAGAAACGTCACTTTGATTCCGAGACCCTGCTGGAGGCTAAGGAGGTCCTGCTGAGCTTGAAGGCGAGCGTGATACAAAATATCCTGCAAGGAATGTATACTAGAGCCTTGAAAAATCTGGGGACAATGTTACACACTCTGCAGGTGAGTCTCACTGCACTGTCGGAGGGTCAGTACTGAGGGAGCGCTGCACTGTCGGAGGGTCAGTACTGAGGGAGTGCTGCAATGTCGGAGGGTCAGTACTGAGGGAGTGCTGCACTGTCGGAGGGTCAGTACTGAGGGAGTGCTGCACTGTCGGAGGGTCAGTACTGAGGGAGTGTCGGAGGGTCAGTACTGAGGGAGTGCCGCACTGTCAGAGGGCCAGTACTGAGGGAGTGTTGCACTGTCGGAGCGTCAGTACTGAGGGAGTGTTGCACTGTCAGAGGGTCAGTACTGAGGGAGTGTTGCACTGTCGGAGCGTCAGTACTGAGGGAGTGTTGCACTGTCAGAGGGTCAGTACTGAGGGAGCGCCGCACTGTCGGAGGGTCAGTACTGAGGGAGTGCCGCACAGTGCAGGGAGTGCAGATAGTCTCAGTCATCTCATTATCAAAAAGGAGGAGGTGTTGGGTGTCTTGCAAAGCATTAAGTTAGATAAGTCCCCAGGGCCTGATGGGATCTACCCTAGAATACTGAGGGATGCAAGGGAGGAAATTGCTGGGACCTTGACAGAAATCTTTGCATCCTCATTGGCTACAGGTGAGGTCCCAGAGGACTGGAGAATAGCCAATGTTGTTCCTTTGTTTAAGAAGGGTAGCAAGGATAATCCAGGAAATTATAGGCCGGTGAGCCTTACGTCAGTGGTAGGGAAACTATTAGAGAGGATTCTTCGGGACAGGATTTACTCCCATTTGGAAACAAACAAACTTATTAGCGAGAGGCAGCATGGTTTTGTGAAGGGGAGGTCGTGTCTTACTAATTTGATTGAGTTTTTTGAGGAAGTGACGAAGATGATTGATGAGGGAAGGGCGGTGGATGTTGTCTATATGGACTTTAGTAAAGCCTTTGACAAGGTCCCTCATGGCAGACTGGTACAAAAGGTGAAGTCACACTGGATCAGAGGTGAGCTGGCAAGATGGATGCAGAACTGGCTCGGTCATAGAAGACAGAGGGTATCAGTGGAAGGGTGCTTTTCTGAATGGAGGGATGTGACTAGTGGTGTTCCGCAGGGATCAGTGCTGGGACCTTTGCTGTTTGTAGTATATATAAATGATTTGGAGGAAAATGTAGCTGGTCTGATGAGTAAGTTTGCGGACGACACAAAGGTTGGTGGAGTTGCGGATAAAGATGAGGATTGTCAGAGGATACAGCAGGATATAGATCGGTTGGAGACTTGGGCGGAGAAATGGCAGATGGAGTTTAATCCGGACAAATGTGAGGTAATGCATTTTGGAAGGTCTAATACAGGTGGGAGGTATACAGTAAATGGCAGAACCCTTAGGAGTATTGACAGGCAGAGAGATCTGGGCGTACAGGTCCACAGGTCACTGAAAGTGGCAACGCAGGTGGATAAGGTAGTCAAGAAGGCATATGGCATGCTTGCCTTCATCGGTCAGGGCATAGAGTATAAAAATTGGCAAGTCATGTTGCAGCTGTACAGAACCTTAGTTAGGCCACACTTGGAATATTGCGTGCAATTCTGGTCGCCACACTACCAGAAGGACATGGAGGCATTGGAGAGGGTACAGAGGAGGTTTACCAGGATGTTGCCTGGTCTGGAGGGCATTAGCTATGAGGAGAGGTTGGATAAACTCGGATTGTTTTCACTGGAACGACGGAGGTGGAGGGGCGACATGATAGATGTTTACAAAGTTATGAGCGGCATGGACAGAGTGGATAGTCAGAAGCTTTTTCCCAGGGTGGAAGAGTCAGTTACTAGGGGACATAGGTTTAAGGTGCGAGGGGCAAAGTTTAGAGGGGATGTGCGAGGCAAGTTCGTTACACAGAGGGTGGTGAGTGCCTGGAACTTGCTGCTGGGGGAGGTGGTGGAAGCAGATACGATAGCGACGTTTGAGAGGCATGTTGACAAATACATGAATAGGATGGGAATAGAGGGATACGGTCCCCGGAAGTGCAGAAGGTTTTAGTTTAGGCAGGCATCAAGATCGGCGCAGGCTTGGAGGGCCGAATGGCCTGTTCCTGTGCTCTACTGTTCTTTGCTCTTGAGGCGTGACGCTCTGAGATGTGACGCTCTTGAGGCGCGACGCTCTGTCCGCGGATCGCGAATAACCGAGACAAACTTTGACTGAGACACTTTAACTCCCTCAGGATTTTTACAGCCACAGTAACTGGATTGAGCTCGGTTACCGAATCCCCCACAGTAACCTGATCAAACCTGGAGCGACAATCGGAACAATCGCAGGTGAGGCAGATCGAAACACGGCAGGTGTTAGGTTTGGAAAGAGACAAGAGCCATCTTTGAGGCCGGCAAGGTGTGGGTGCCGATGGCGACTCTGGGATTGTGACCAGGAGAAAAGGGAACAACAACAAAATTGTGCATTTATATAGCACCTTAAATGCGGCAACGCCTCCCACGATGCTTCACAGAAGCGATTATCAAACAAAATTTCATCCCAGGTCACCTATTAGGGACCGGTGTCCAAAAGCTCGGACAAAGAGGTCGGTTTTTAAGGAGCGTCGAAAAGGAGGAGAGAGAGAGAGAGAGAGGCGGAGAGGTTTAGGGAGGGAATTCCAGAGCTTAGGGCCCCCAGGCAGCTGAAGGCACGGCCACCAATGGTGGAGCGATGGGAATCGGGGGATGGGTGAGAGGCCGGAATTGGAGGGAGCGCAGAGATCTCGGAGGGTTGTAGGGGCTGGAGGAGGTTAGAGAGATAGGGAGGGTTGTAGGGGGCTGGAGGAGGTTACAGAGATAGGGAGGGTTGTAGGGGCTGGAGGAGGTTAGAGAGATAGGGAGGGTTGTAGGGGCTGGAGGAGGTTACAGAGATAGGGAGGGTTGTAGGGGCTGGAGGAGGTTACAGCGATAGGGAGGGTTGTAGGGGCTGGAGGAGGTTACAGAGATAGGGAGGGTTGTCGGGGCTGGAGGAGGTTACAGAGATAGGGAGAGTTGTCAGGGCTGGAGGAGGTTACAGAGATAGGGAGAGTTGTCAGGGCTGGAGGAGGTAACAGAGATAGGGAGGGTTGGAGGGGCTGGAGGAGGTTACAGAGATAGGGAGGGTTTGTCGGGGTTGGAGGAGGTTACAGAGATGGGGAGGGTTGTCGGGGTTGGAAGAGGTTACAGAGATCGGGAGGGTTGTCGGGGCTGGAGGAGGTTACAGAGATGGGGAGGGTTGTCGGGGCTGGAGGAGGTTACAGAGATAGGGTGGGTTGTCGGGGCTGGAGGAGGTTACAGAGATGGGGAGGGTTGTCAGGGCTGGAGGAGGTTACAGAGATAGGGAGGGTTGTAGGGGCTGGAGGAGGTTACAGAGATAGGGAGGATTTGTCGGGGTTGGAGGAGGTGACAGAGATGGGGAGGGTTGTCGGGGCTGGAGGAGGTTCCAGAGATCGGGAGGGTTGTCGGGGCTGGAGGAGGTTACAGAGATGGGGAGGGTTATCGGGGCTGGAGGAGGTTACAGAGATAGGGAGGGTTGTCGGGGCTGGAGGAGGTTACAGAGATGGGGAGGGTTGTCAGGGCTGGAGGAGGTTACAGAGATCGGGAGGGTTGTCGGGGCTGGAGGAGGTTACAGAGATGGGGAGGGTTGTCGGGGCTGGAGGAGGTTACAGAGATAGGGAGGGTTGTCGGGGCTGGAGGAGGTTACAGAGATGGGGAGGGTTGTCGGGGCTGGAGGAGGTTACAGAGATAGGGAGGGTTGTCGGGGCTGGAGGAGGTTACAGAGATGGGGAGGGTTGTCGGGGCTGGAGGAGGTTACAGAGATGGGGAGGGTTGTCGGGGCTGGAGGAGGTTACAGAGATGGGGAGGGTTGTCGGGGCTGGAGGAGGTTCCAGAGATGGGGAGGTGGAGTGAGGCCTTGGAGGGATTTGAAAACGAGGATGAGAATTTGAAGATGGAGGTGTTACCGGACCGGGAGCCAGTGTAGGTCAGCGAGTGAAGGGGTGACGGGTGAACGCGACTCGGTGCGAGTTCGGACAAGGGGGAGTGAGGAGGGAGGCAAAGGTGAGAGGGAGATTGCAGCCCATGTGATGGGCAGTCAGGAGGCTGAAATATCAGCAACACTGACCTCTTAATTCATCATATTCACAGAAAAGACACAAAGGACCTGCACTGAGTGTTCCTCCAGCCGATCTTGCAACGATAAGATACTGGAAAACATCATTCAGGAGAAGATCCTAACCACCGGATACTTTGGGCTCAACCCACACAGTAAACCCAAAGGTAAATGAAGCAACACTGTGGGAGAGAATGGCAGTGAATACAATCTGGTACAATGGGCTGTACAGTGGGGGAATATATCAGAGTGGCTTTAGGAAAATTTCCCCTCACCCTGGAGGACAGCAATCAAACAACAGTGAAACATTTTACAGCACTGTGTACAGTTCCAGACTCCATATACCTCGGTAAGACCACACTTGGAGCACTGTGTACAGTTCCAGACTCCATATACCTCGGTTAGACCACACTCGGAGCACTGTGCACAGTTCCAGACTCCATATACCTCGGTAAGACCACACTCGGAGCACTGTGCACAGTTCCAGACTCCATATACCTCGGTTAGACCACACTTGGAGCACTGTGCACAGTTCCAGACTCCATATACCTCGGTAAGACCACACTCGGAGCACTGTGCACAGTTCCAGACTCCATATACCTCGGTTAGACCACACTCGGAGCACTGTGCACAGTTCCAGACTCCATATACCTTGGTGAGACCACACTCGGAGCACTGTGTACAGTTCCAGACTCCATATACCTCGGTTAGACCACACTCGGAGCACTGTGCACAGTTCCAGACTCCATATACCTCGGTAAGACCACACTCGGAGCACTGTGCACAGTTCCAGACTCCATATACCTCGGTAAGACCACACTCGGAGCACTGTGCACAGTTCCAGACTCCATATACCTTGGTTAGACCACACTCGGAGCACTGTGCACAGTTCCAGACTCCATATACCTTGGTAAGACCACACTCGGAGCACTGTGCACAGTTCCAGACTCCATATACCTTAGTTAGACCACACTCGGAGCACTGTGTACAGTTCCAGACTCCATATACCTCGGTTAGACCACACTCGGAGCACTGTGTACAGTTCCAGACTCCATATACCTCGGTTAGACCACACTCGGAGCACTGTGCACAGTTCCAGACTCCATATACCTCGGTTAGACCACACTCGGAGCACTGTGCACAGTTCCAGACTCCATATACCTCGGTGAGACCACACTGGGAGCACTGTGCACAGTTCCAGACTCCATATACCTTGGTAAGACCACACTCGGAGCACTGTGCACAGTTCCAGTCTCCATATACCTCAGTTAGACCACACTCGGAGCACTGTGCACAGTTCCAGTCTCCATAAACCTCGGTTTAACCACACTTGGAGCACTGTGCACTGTTCCAGACTCCATATACCTTGGTTAGACCACACTCGGAGCACTGTGCACTGTTCCAGACTCCATATACCTTGGTTTGACCACACTCGGAGCACTGTGCACAGTTCCAGTCTCCATATACCTCGGTTAGACCACACTCGGAGCACTGTGCACAGTTCCAGACTCCATATACCTCGGTTAGACCACACTCGGAGCACTGTGCACAGTTCCAGACTCCATATACCTCGGTTTGACCACACTTGGAGCACTGTGCACAGTTCCAGACTCCATATACCTCAGTTAGACCACACTCGGAGCACTGTGCACAGTTCCAGACTCCATATACCTCAGTTAGACCACACTCGGAGCACTGTGCACAGTTCTGGTCTCCATATACCTTGGTTAGACCACACTCGGAGAACTGTGCACAGTTCCAGACTCCATATACCTCGGTTAGACGACACTCGGAGCACTGTGCACAGTTCCAGTCTCCATATACCTTGGTTGGACCACACTCGGAGCACTGTGCACAGTTCCAGTCTCCATACACCTTGGTTAGACCACACTCGGAGCACTGTGCACAGTTCCAGTCTCCATATAACTTGGTTAGACCACACTTGGAGCACTGTGCACAGTTCCGGTCTCCATATACCTTGGTTAGACCACACTGGGAGCACTGTCGCACAGTTCCGGTCTCTATATACCTTGGTTAGACCACACTGGGAGCACTGTAGCACAGTTCCAGTCTCCGTATACCTTGATTAGACCACACTGGGAGGACTGTGCACAGTTCCAGTCTCCATATACCTTGGTTAGACCACACTGGGAGCACTGTGCACAGTTTCGGTCTCCATATACCTTGGTTAGACCACACTGGGAGCACTGTAGCACAGTTCCAGTCTCCATATACCTTGGTTAGACCACACTGGGAGCACTGTGCACAGTTCCGGTCTCCATATCCCTTGGTTAGACCACACTGGGAGCACTGTGCACAGTTCCGGTCTCCATATACCTTGGTTAGACCACACTTGGAGCACTGTAGCACAGTTCCGATCTCCATATACCTCGGTTAGACCACACTCGGAGCACTGTGCACAGTTCCGGTCTCCATATACCTTGGTTAGACCACACTGGGAGCACTGTAGCACAGTTCCGGTCTCCATATACCTTGGTTAGACTACACTGGGAGCACTGTGCACAGTTCCAGTCTCCATATACCTTGGTTAGACCACACCTGGGGCACTGTGCACAGTTCCGGTCTCCATATCCCTTGGTTAGACCACACTCTGAGCACTGTGCACAGTTCCAGTCTCCATATACCTTGGTTAGACCACACTTGGAGCACTGTAGCACAGTTCCGGTCTCCATATACCTTGGTTAGACCACACTTGGAGCACTGTGCACAGTTCCAGACTCCATATACCTTGGTAAGACCACACTCGGAGCACGGTGCACAGTTCCAGTCTCCATATACCTCGGTTAGACCACACTCAGAGCACTGTGCACAGTTCCAGTCTCCATAAACCTCGGTTTAACCACACTCGGAGCACTGTGCACTGTTCCAGACTCCATATACCTCGATTAGACCACACTCGGAGCACTGTGCACAGCTCCAGACTCCATATACCTCGGTTAGACCACACTCGGAGCACTGTGCACTGTTCCAGACTCCATATACCTTGGTTTGACCACACTCGGAGCACTGTGCACAGTTCCAGTCTCCATATACCTCTGTTAGACCACACTCGGAGCACTGTGCACAGTTCCAGACTCCATATACCTCGGTTAGACCACACTCGGAGCACTGTGCACAGTTCCAGACTCCATATACCTCGGTTTGACCACACTTGGAGCACTGTGCACTGTTCCAGACTCCATATACCTTGGTTAGACCACACTGGGAGCACTGTGCACAGTTCCAGACTCCATATACCTCAGTTAGACCACACTCGGAGCACTGTGCACAGTTCCAGACTCCATATACCTCGGTTTGACCACACTTGGAGCACTGTGCACTGTTCCAGACTCCATATACCTTGGTTAGACCACACTGGGAGCACTGTGCACAGTTCCAGACTCCATATACCTCAGTTAGACCACACTGGGAGCACTGTGCACTGTTCCAGACTCCATATACCTCAGTTTGACCACACCTGGAGCACTGTGCACAGTTCCAGACTCCATATACCTTGGTGAGACCACACCCGGAGCACTGTGCACAGTTCTGGTCTCCATATACCTTGGTTAGACCACACTCGGAGAACTGTGCACAGTTCCAGTCTCCATATCCCTTGGTTAGACCACACTGGGAACACTGTGCACAGTTCCGGTCTCCATATACCTTGGTTAGACCACACTTGGAGCACTGTAGCACAGTTCCGATCTCCATATACCTCGGTAAGACCACACTCGGAGCACTGTGCACAGTTCCGGTCTCCATATACCTTGGTTAGACCACACCTGGGGCACTGTGCACAGTTCCGGTCTCCATATCCCTTGGTTAGACCACACTCTGAGCACTGTGCACAGTTCCAGTCTCCATATACCTTGGTTAGACCACACTTGGAGCACTGTAGCACAGTTCCGGTCTCCATATACCTTGGTTAGACCACACTCGGAGCACTGTGTACAGTTCCGGTTTCCATATACCTTGGTTAGACCACACTCGGAGCACTGTGCACAGTTCCGGTCTCCATCTACCTTGGTTAGACCACACTCGGAGCACTGTGCACAGTTCCGGTCTCCATCTACCTTGGTTAGACCACACTCGGAGCACTGTGCACAGTTCCGGTTTCCATATACCTTGGTTAGACCACACTCGGAGCACTGTGTACAGTTCCGGTTTCCATATACCTTGGTTAGACCACACTCGGAGCACTGTGCACAGTTCCGGTTTCCATATACCTCGGTTAGACCGCACTCGGAGCACTGTGCACAGTTCCGGTTTCCATATACCTTGGTTAGACCACACTCGGAGCACTGAGTACAGTTCCGGTTTCCATATACCTTGGTTAGACCACACTCGGAGCACTGTGTACAGTTCCGGTTTCCATATACCTTGGTTAGACCACACTCGGAGCACTGTGCACAGTTCCAGTCTCCATATACCTTGGTTAGACCACACTCAGAGCACTGTGCACAGTTCCGGTCTCCATATACCTTGGTTAGACCACACTCAGAGCACTGTGCACAGTTCCAGTCTCCATATCCCTCGGTTTGGCCAGAACTGTTCACACTGTTCCGGGTGTTGTTTCAGTTCGACACTATCGGTTGCATGAAGGATTGTTTCCGGTTAATTTTGAGGATAGTTGGATGAGTTCTTGGGGATGAAGAGCTCACCGGGCGTACGGACAAAAGTGGGTGCGTGTTGGACACGACTGTTCCAATAACGTGCCAGCACAGGTGGGACGGGCTGAATGGCCGCCTTCGGTGTCACTGACGTTCCTTGGCATTCAATCCACAGGAAAGTGCAGCCATGGTGGGAGTGCTGACCTGACCAGGCAGGGAACCCAGGGGATTAACAAGGACACTGTGTCATCACCACATGCACAGTACCACACGGAGGCTGCGCAGGTTGCCACTGAGGCCTCCCTGGAGGTCTTCCAGGATATATGGGACACCGTGGGGGATGAGGCTTTCCTGAGGTGAGACCATCACCCTCCGAAGTTGGCAACAACTCGAGTTGGTGCAACAGGAGTGCGTGAATCAGAAACGCATGAGGAGATATCAGGGACCGGTGACCAAAAGCTCAGTCAGAGAGGTCGGTTTTTTAAGGAGCGTCTTAAGGGAGGAGAGAGAGAGAGAGGTGGAGAGGTTTAGGGAGGGAATTCCAGAGCTCAGGGCCCCCAGGCAGCTGAAGGCACGGCCGCCAATGGTGGAGCGATGGGAATCGGGGGATGGGCGAGAGGCCGGAATTGGAGGGAGCGCAGAGATCTCGGAGGGTTGTAGGGGCTGGAGGAGGTTACAGAGATAGGGAGGGTTATAGGGGCTGGAGGAGGTTACAGAGATAGGGAGGGTTGTCGGGGCTGGAGGAGGTTACAGAGATAGGGAGGGTTGTAGGGGGCTGGAGGAGGTTACAGAGATAGGGAGGGTTGTCGGGGCTGGAGGAGGTTACAGAGATAGGGAGGGTTGTAGAGGCTGGAGGAGCTGACAGAGATAGGGAGGGTTGTTGGGGCTGGAGGAGGTTACAGAGATAGGGAGGGTTGTAGGTGCTGGAGGAGGTTACAGAGATAGGGAGGGTTGTCGGGGCTGGAGGAGGTTACAGAGATAGGGAGGGTTGTAGGGTGCTGTAGGAGGTTACAGAGATAGGGAGGGTTGTCGGGGCTGGAGGAGGTTACAGAGATAGGGAGGGTTGTAGGGGTGGGAGGAGGTTACAGAGATAGTGAGGGGTGTAGGGGCTGGAGGAGGTTACAGAGATAGGGAGGGTTATAGGGGGCTGGAGCAGGTTACAGAGATAGGGAGGGTCGCAGGGGCTGGAGGAGGTTACAGAGATAGGGAGGGTTATAGGGGGCTGGAGGAGGTTACAGAGATAGGGAGGGTCGCAGGGGCTGGTGGAGGTTACAGAGATAGGGAGGGTTGTAGGGGCTGGAGGAGGTGACAGAGATCGGGAGGGTTGTAGGGGTGGGAGGAGGTTACAGAGATAGTGAGGGGTGTAGGGACTGGAGGAGGTTCCAGAGATAGGGAGGGTTGTAGGGACTGGAGGAGGTTACAGGGATAGGGAGGGTATCGGGGCTGGAGGAGGTTACAGAGATAGGGAGGGTTATAGGGGGCTGGAGCAGGTTACAGAGATAGGGAGGGTCGCAGGGGCTGGAGGAGGTTACAGAGATAGGGAGGGTTGTAGGGGCTGGAGGAGGTGACAGAGATAGGGAGGGTCGCAGGGGCTGGAGGAGGTTACAGAGATAGGGAGGGTTGTAGGGGCTGGAGGAGGTGACAGAGATAGGGAGTGTTGTAGGGGCTGGAGGAGGTTAGTGAGATCGGGAGGGTTGTAGGGGCTGGAGGAGGTTAGAGAGATAGGTAGGGTTGTACGGGGCTGGAGGAGGTTACAGAGATAGGGATGGTTATAGGGACTGGAGGAGGTTACAGAGATAGGGAGGGTTGTAGGGATTGGAGGAGGTTACAGAGATAGGGAGTGTCGCAGGGGCTGGAGGAGGTTACAGAGATAGGGAGGGTTGTAGGGCTGGAGGAGGTTACAGAGATAGGGAGGGTTGTAGGGGCTGGAGGAGGTTACAGAGATAGGGATGGTTATAGGGACTGGAGGAGGTTACAGAGATAGGGAGGGTTGTAGGGATTGGAGGAGGTTACAGAGATAGGGAGTGTCGCAGGGGCTGGAGGAGGTTACAGAGATAGGGAGGGTTGTAGGGCTGGAGGAGGTTACAGAGATAGGGAGGGTTGTAGGGGCTGGAGGAGGTTACAGAGACAGGGAGGGTTGTCGGGGCTGGAGGAGGTTACAGAGATAGGGAGGGTCGCAGGGGCTGGAGGAGGTTACAGAGATAGGGAGGGTTGTAGGGGCTGGAGGAGGTTACAGAGATAGGGAGGGTTGTAGGGGCTGGTGGAGGTTACAGAGATAGGGAGGGTCGCAGGGGCTGGAGGAGGTTACAGAGATAGGGAGGGTTGTAGGGGCTGGTGGAGGTTACAGAGATAGGGAGGGTCGCAGGGGCTGGAGGAGGTTACAGAGATAGGGAGGGTCGCAGGGGCTGGAGGAGGTTACAGAGATAGGGAGGGTTGTAGGGGCTGGAGGAGGTTGCAGAGATAGGGAGGGTTGTAGGGGCTGGAGGAGGTTACAGAGATAGGGAGGGTTGTAGGGACTGGAGGAGGTTACAGAGATAGGGAGGGTTGTAGGGACTGGAGGAGGTTACTGAGATAGGGAGGGTTGTAGGAGCTGGAGGAGGTTACAGAGATAGGGAGGGTTGTAGGGGCTGGAGGAGGTTACAGAGATAGAGAGGGTCGCAGGGGCTGGAGGAGGTTACAGAGATAGGGAGAGGGGGAACAAGGAGGGATTTGTAAACGAGGATGTGAATTTGAAAGTGGAGGTGTTGCCGGACCGGGAGACAGTTGTCGGTCAGCGAGTAACGGGGGACGGGGAAGTGGGGGGGTGATAGGGGAACGGGACTCGGTGCGACTTAGGACACTGGGGGGCGGCAGCAGAGCTTTGGGTTGGGTTGAAGTTTAAGGAGGGTGGGAATGTGGGGAATATTTGCAGGAACTGAGGCTCTTTCCCGGAGTCTGTTGAGGCTGACAGAGAGAAGGTGGTGTCTCAGAGCGGAACGCTGTGAACTGAGTAGCTGTCTCACCCCTGAAGATGTCCTGGTCATTTGGACAGAGATCACAGCGAGCTCCCTCCTCCTCATTGAGACAGCAAAAGAGATTCGATGAAATATACAATCATAGATTCGTACAGCACAGGAGGGGTCCATTCGTCCCATCGTCCCTGTGCTGGCTCTTTGAAAGATCTATCCAATCTGTCCCCACTCCTCCCCTGCTCTTTCCCCCATCGCCCTGCAAATTCTACCCCTTCCAGTATTTCCCCAATTCCCCCCTTTTGAAAGTTACTATTGAATCTGCTTCCACCGCCCTTTCAGGCAGCGTGTTCCAGATCACAACAACTCACTGCGTCAAAAACATTCTCCTCCTCTCCCCCCCTCTGGTTCTTTTACCGATTGTCCTCAATCTGTGTCCCTCTGGTTGCCGACCCTCCTGCCACTGGGAACAGTTTCTCCTCATTTACTCCCATCGAAACCCCCTCATGATTTTGAACGCCTCGATTAAATCTCCCCCCTTAACCTTCTCTGCTCTAAGGAGAACAATCCCAGCTTCTCCCGGTCTCTCCGCATTAACTGAAGTCCCTCATCCCCGGGACCCTTCCGGTAAATCTCCCTCCGCACCCTCTCCAAGGACTCGGCACCCGTCCTGAAGTGTGTGGCGACTGGAATTGGAGGCAGTTCTCCAGCTGGGGACTGACGGGTGGTTTATTAAGTGTTTAGTGTAACGTCCTTGCTTTTGTACTCTATTCCACTATTACTAAGGCTGATCCTCTGTGCTGTACAAACAGTATTCCCAACTTGTCCTGCAAGTTTCAAAGACCTGTGTTGACTCGATTGGTTTCCGGGATGAGGAGAGTGTTGTCCTGTGAGGATTGAGTAGAATGGGCCGATATTCTCCGGAGTTTGGAAGAATGAGAGGTGATCTCATTGAAATGTATAAAATTCTCACAGGGTGTGACAGGGTAGATGTTGAGAGACTGTTTCCCCCCCCCGCCAGAGAGTCCAGAACTAGTGGGGGGGGTCAGTCTCAGGATAAGGGGTCGGCCATTGGAGACTGAGATGAGGAGGAATGTCTTCACTCAGAGGGTTGTGAATCTCTGGAATTCTCTACCCCAGAGAGCTGTAGATGCTCAGTCGTTGAGTGGATTCAAGAGCGAGATGGCCAGCTCTTTGAGCGCTGAGGGAATCGAGGGGATAGGGAGGGAAAGGGGAGATGAGGTGGAAGATCAGCCGTGATCTTATTGAGTGGGGGGAGCAGATTCGAGGGGCCGAGTGGCCTCCTCCTGCTCCTGTTTCTTGCGCCCCGTCCGAAATGTATCACCGCGCCCGTCTCTGTGTTAAACTGTATCTGCCACCCCCTCTGCCCGGGTTCAGCTGTCTGTGTGTATAGGGACACCCAAGTAAAGCCTCCCTCTCTTCCAGATTTCTCCATATCGACTCGCCCTCTGGACTCAGCTTTGTCATTGATACGACTGGCAGTATGAAAAATGACATTGAGGCGGCCAAGCAAAGGACCATCAACATTGTCAAGAACAGGAGGGGGAAGTGGGCAGAGCCGGCCTTTTATGTCCTGGTGCCGTTCAGTGACCCAGGTGCCTTCATTTCTCTAGCGCCTCTCCCCACCTCAGAACCTCTCACAGCCAATGAAAGACTTTTTTTTTTGAAGTGCGCTCTCCACTGTAAATGTAGGAAACGCAGCAGCCGATTTGCGCACAGCAAGATCCCACAAGCAGCGATGTGATGATGACCCAGATCGTCTGTTTTTTTTTTCAGTGATGTTGGTCGAGGGATAAATATTGTCCCCAGGACACCGGGGAGAACTCCTCCCCCCCGCTCTTCTTCCAAATAGTGGCCGTGGGTTCTTTTACACCCACCTGAGAGGGCAGACGGGGGCCTCGGTTTAATGTCTCATCTGAAAGACGGCACCTCTGACAGTGCGGCACTCCCTCAGTACTGACCCTCCGACAGTGCAGCACTCCCCCAGTACTGACCCTCCGACAGTGCAGCACTCCCCCAGTACTGACTCACTGACAGTGCAGCACTCCCCCAGTACTGACCCTCCGACAATGCGGCACTCCCTCAGTACTGACCCTCCGACAGTGCAGCACTCCCTCAGTACTGACCCTCTGACAATGCAGCACTCCCTCAGTACTGACCCTCCGACAGTGCGGCACTCCCTCGGTACTGACCCTCCGACTGTGCGGCACTCCCTCGGTACTGACCCTCCGAATGTGCGGCACTCCCTCGGTACTGACCCTCTGACAGTGCAGAACTCCCTCGGTACTGACCCTTCGACATTGCAGCACTCCCTCAATACTGACTCTCCGACAGTGCAGCACTCCCTCAGTACTGACCCTCCGGCAGTGCGGCACTCCCCCAGTACTGACCCTCCGACAGTGCGGCACTCCCTCAGTACTGACCCTCCGACAGTGCGGCACTCCCTCAGTACTGACCCTCCGACAGTGCGGCACTCCCTCGGTACTGACCCTCCGACAGTGCGGCGCTCCCTCAGTACTGACCCTCCGGCAGTGCGGCACTCCCTCAGTACTGACCCTCCGGCAGTGCGGCACTCCCTCAGCACTGACCCTCCGACAGTGCAGCACTCCCTCAGTACTGACCCTCCGGCAGTGCGGCACTCCCTCAGTACTGACCCTCCGACAGTGCAGCACTCCCTCAGTCCTGACCCTCCGACAGTGCGGCAGTCCCTCAGTACTGACCTCCGACAGTGCGGCAGTCCCTCAGTACTGACCCTCCGGCAGTGCGGCACTCCCTCAGTACTGGCACTAGGGAATGTCAGTCTGGATTCTGGGGCTCGGGTCTCCGGGGTGATGTCTTGATCCCACAAGCCTCATATTCAGTGATCTCTCAGCACCCAACATTCCTCCCACTCCCACTAAACGGTAACAAATGGGAAACAAATTCATTCCCCCAGCTGAACGTCAGTTGTTCACGCCTGTGAACTGGAAATAGCTGTCGTATCTGTCAGCCTGTACTGGTGACTCGCTGTGCAGTCTCTGTGTTTCTTTGAAGTGTTTGTATATTTCTTCAGGTTTTGGCCCCGTTTACAAGACCAGCGACCCTGACAAGTTCATCGAGCAGCTGAGGCTGCTGAAGGCTGAGGGAGGAGGTGATATTCCGGAAATGTCCCTATCAGCACTTCGTGTGAGTATCCCTCACTCTCTGCCCTGTGTGTGTGAGTGTGTGTGTGTGTTTTTTTTTGTGCGCTCTGCCTATGTGTGTGTGTTGTGGGTGTTTAGTACCAGTGAAAGGATCTCCGTTACTCTCTGCATTATGTGTGTCTTTCAGCTGGCTCTCACTAACACTCCGCCACTCTCGTACATTTACGTATTCACTGACGCCCCAGCAAAGGACCATGAGCTGAAAGACACAGTCACGGCTTTGATTGAGCAGACCAAATGCAAAGTGAGTATTGTCAAACATCTTGGGGCGCTTCAGGTGGAGAGTAAGTCGGGGGGGAGATTGATTTGGCAACCCCAGCGCCGGTGATCGCAGGCCTGCGCCGTTTCCGTGATGCCAGTCTTGACGGTGTGACTGTGCTGTGTCTCCGCTGCTGCAGGTGTCCTTTCTCCTGACGAATGCGCTGAACCGGCGGAGGAGGGATACCGAGGATAGGTTTGGGAACCCGCTCTACCAGCTCCTGGCCCGGGTGTCGGGAGGCCTAGCTGTCACGATCCGGAGGGAGCTCATCCCCCAGCTCACCTCCATCATCGAGGACTCGGCCACACCAGCACTGGTAATGACGTCTTTCCCACAGGTGCTCGGGGCCCCCAGTGCTGCCTCTGTCCCCTCTCTATCTCCCACCTCCTCCCAGGCAATTTTCTCCTTCACCTCACTCTCCCTCTTTTCTCCCCCTTCCCCTCCTTCCTCTCCTTTCCCTATTTGCTCCTCTCTCCATCATCCTTCTTCCTCACTCCCTCTCTCTCTCCCCCTCTCCCTCTCTCTCCCCTCCCCTTTCCTTTGTTTCCTCTCTCTCCCTGTCTCCCTCTCCCTTGCCCCCTCTGTCTCTACCCCCTCGCTCCCTCATGCCCCTCTCTCTCCCTCGCCTCCCCGCTCCACCCCCCCCCCCCCCAACCCCCCCACCCGCTGAGGTAGGGGACAGCGGGCTCCACCCCTGTCGGACTGAGGGAATGAGGTGCCCTCAGTGTCGCCCACGGGCTGTATTTGTGGGGGACTCAGACTGCTGTGAGTCCCAGAGGTCCTGGAGTTGGGCTCAGTGCCCTGCCTACGACAGCTGGTAATCCCAGCCCGGGCTGGCATGCCCATTGACAGGGGCACGTGCTCGTGGGGACTCCGGCTGAGGCTTCCGCTTGGCAACGATGCCTCTCGCGGTCGAATAGCCGCTAACCCGCGAAGGATGGGTAGCTGCTGGAGTTAGCAGGAGGGTTGGGGGTGTGTTGGTTGCGAGTGGGGGTTGTGTTGGAGCAGCAAGGAGGTGGGTGAGAAAGAGAGCAGGCGACTTTCGGACTGAACTGCGGAGGTTTAGGGTCCAGAGGGTCTAGTCTAACCCGTGTATTCTCACAGGTCACTGTCCTGCAGAGAGACAACAATCCAGCTTACCCTGAAAACAGTTTCACCTTTCCTGTGGACCCCTCACTTCAAAACATCACCATCTACATTTCTGGAAACCCAGCGAATTTCAAAATATCCAGCCCAAGAGGTAATGATACTTACCGACAACAGTACAGAATTTTCTGTGTCGATCGTGTAAACCTCATCCAAAACCCTGCTGCACCCCACCATGTCCAAACTCGCACTGAGTCCTGTTCACCCGTCATCCCCCCCTCCTCCAGCCCCTACAACCCTCCCTATCTCTGTAACCTCCTCCAGCCCCGACAACCCTCCCTATCTCTGGAACCTCCTCCAGCCCCTACAACCCTCCCTATCTCTGTAACCTCCTCCAGCCTCTACAACCCTCCCTATCTCTGTAACCTCCTCCAGCCCCGACAACCCTCCCTATCTCTGGAACCTCCTCCAGCCCCTACAACCCTCCCTATCTCTGTAACCTCCTCCAGCCTCTACAACCCTCCCTATCTCTGTAACCTCCTCCAGCCCCAAAAACCCTCCCTATCTCTGTAACCTCCTCCAGCCCCGACAACCCTCCCTATCTCTGTAACCTCCTCCAGTCCCTACAACCCTCCCTATCTCTGTAACCTCCTCCAGCCCCTACAACCCTCCCTATCTCTGTAACCTCCTCCAGCCCCGACAACCCTCCCTATCTCTGTAACCTCCTCCAGTCCCTACAACCCTCCGAGATCTCTGCGCTCCCTCCAATTCCGTCCTCTTGCCCATCCCCCGATTCCCATCGCTCCACCATTGGCGGCCGTGCCTTCAGCTCCCTGGGGCCCTAAGCTCTGGAATTCCCTCTCGAAACCTCTCCGCCTCTCTCTCTCTCTCCTCCTTCAAGACGCTCCTTAAAAACCGACCTCTTTGACCGAGCTTTTGGTCGCCGGTCCCTGATATCTCCTGATGTGGCTCGGGGTCAAATTTCATCAGAATCCTGCTCCTGTGAATCACCTGAGGAACATCGGAACATAGGAGTAGGAGTAGGCCATTCAGCCCATCGAGCCTGACCCGCCATTCAATGTGATCATGTCTGATCTTCCACTTCAATACCTTTATCCCATATTATCCTCATATCCCCTTACGTCACCTGCATTTAGAAATCAGTCCTTTGGATGGGTTAACACATTAAAAGTACAAAATAAATGATGTGATTGATCCTTACCCTGCTAAATAGACAGCGACCCCTTTAATTACACAGTGATTGATCCTCACCCTGCTGAATAAACAGAGACCCCCTTTAATTACACAGTAAGCGATCCTTACCCTGCTGAATAAACAGAGACCCCTTTAATTACACAGTAAGCGATCCTTACCCTGCTGAATAAACAGAGACCCCCTTTAATTACACAGTAAGCGATCCTTACCCTGCTGAATAAACAGAGACCCCTTTAATTACACAGTGATCAATCCTTACCCTGCTGAATAAACAGAGACCCCTTTAATTACACAGTGAGTGATCCTCACCCTGCTGAATAAACAGAGACCCCTTTAATTACACAGTGAGTGATCCTCACCCTGCTGAATAAACAGAGACCCCTTTAATTACACAGTGAGTGATCCTTACCCTGCTGAATAAACAGAGACCCCTTTAATTACACAGTGTTTGATCCTTACCCTGCTGAATAAACAGAGACCCCTTTAATTACACAGTGAGTGATCCTCACCCTGCTGAATAAACAGAGACCCCTTTAATTACACAGTGATTGATCCTTACCCTGCTGAATAAACAGAGACCCCTTTAATTACACAGTGAGTGATCCTTACCCTGCTGAATAAACAGAGACCCCTTTAATTACACAGTGAGTGATCCTCACCCTGCTGAATAAACAGAGACCCCTTTAATTACACAGTGAGTGATCCTCACCCTGCTGAATAAACAGAGACCCCTTTAATTACACAGTGATTGATCCTTACCCTGCTGAATAAACAGAGACCCCTTTAATTACACAGTGATTGATCCTTACCCTGCTGAATAGACAGAGACCCCTTTAATTACACAGTAAGCGATCCTTACCCTGCTGAATAAACAGAGATCCCTTTAATTACACAGTGATTGATCCTTACCCTGCTGAATAAACAGCGACCCCTTTAATTACACAGTGATTGATCCTTACCCTGCTGAATAAACAGCGACCCCTTTAATTACACAGTGATTGATCCTTACCCTGCTGAATAAACAGAGATCCCTTTAATTACACAGTGATTGATCCTTACCCTGCTGAATAAACAGAGACCCCTTTAATTACACAGTGATTGATCCTTACCCTGCTGAATAGACAGAGACCCCTTTAATTACACAGTAAGCGATCCTTACCCTGCTGAATAAACAGCGACCCCTTTAATTACACAGTAAGCGATCCTTACCCTGCTGAATAAACAGAGATCCCTTTAATTACACAGTGATTGATCCTTACCCTGCTGAATAAACAGCGACCCCTTTAATTACACAGTGATTGATCCTTACCCTGCTGAATAGACAGAGACCCCTTTAATTACACAGTGATTGATCCTCACCCTGCTGAATAAACAGAGACCCCTTTAATTACACAGTAAGCGATTCTTACCCTGCTGAATAGACAGAGACCCCTTTAATTACACAGTGAGTGATCCTCACCCTGCTGAATAAACAGAGACCCCTTTAATTACACAGTGATTGATCCTTACCCTGCTGAATAAACAGAGATCCCTTTAATTACACAGTGATTGATCCTTACCCTGCTGAATAAACAGAGACCCCTTTAATTACACAGTAAGCGATCCTTACCCTGCTGAATAAACAGAGACCCCTTTAATTACACAGTAAGCGATCCTTACCCTGCTGAATAAACAGAGACCCCCTTTAATTACACAGTGATTGATCCTTACCCTGCTGAATAGACAGAGACCCCTTTAATTACACAGTGAGTGATCCTCACCCTGCTGAATAAACAGAGACCCCTTTAATTACACAGTAATTGATCCTTACCCTGCTGAATAAACAGAGACCCCTTTAATTACACAGTGATCAATCCTTAACCTGCTGAATAAACAGAGACCCCTTTAATTACACAGTAAGCGATCCTTACCCTGCTGAATAGACAGAGACCCCTTTAATTACACAGTGATTGATCCTTACCCTGCTGAATAAACAGAGACCCCTTTAATTACACAGTGATCAATCCTTACCCTGCTGAATAGACAGAGACCCCTTTAATTACACAGTGAGTGATCCTTACCCTGCTGAATAGACAGAGACCCCTTTAATTACACTGTGAGTGATCCTCACCCTGCTGAATAAACAGAGACCCCTTTAATTACACAGTGAGTGATCCTTACCCTGCTGAATAGACAGAGACCCCTTTAATTACACAGTGATTGATCCTTACCCTGCTGAATAAACAGAGACCCCTTTAATTACACAGTGAGTGATCCTTACCCTGCTGAATAGACAGAGACCCCTTTAATTACACTGTGAGTGATCCTCACCCTGCTGAATAAACAGCGACCCCTTTAATTACACAGTGAGTGATCCTTACCCTGTTGAATAGACAGAGACCCCTTTAATTACACAGTGATCAATCCTTACCCTGCTGAATAAACAGAGACCCGTTTAATTACACAGTGATTGATCCTTACCCTGCTGAATAGACAGAGACCCCTTTAATTACACAGTGATCAATCCTTACCCTGCTGAATAAACAGAGACCCCTTTAATTACACAGTGATTGATCCTTACCCTGCTGAATAGACAGAGACCCCTTTAATTACACAGTGATTGATCCTTACCCTGCTGAATAGACAGCGACCCCTTTTATTACACAGTGATTGATCCTCACCCTGCTGAATAAACAGAGACCCCCTTTAATTACACAGTAAGCGATCCTCACCCTGCTGAATAAACAGAGACCCCTTTAATTACACAGTGATTGATCCTTACCCTGCTGAATAAACAGAGACCCCCTTTAATTACACAGTAAGCGATCCTCACCCTGCTGAATAAACAGAGACCCCTTTAATTACACAGTGATTGATCCTTACCCTGCTGAATAAACAGAGACCCCTTTAATTACACAGTGATTGATCCTTATCCTGCTGAATAAACAGAGACCCCTTTAATTACACAGTGATTGATCCTTAACCTGCTGAATAGACAGAGACCCCTTTAATTACACAGTGATTGATCCTTACCCTGCTGAATAAACAGAGACCCCTTTAATTACACAGTGATTGATCCTTAGCCTGCTGAATAAACAGAGACCCCTTTAATTACACAGTGATTGATCCTTATCCTGCTGAATAAACAGAGACCCCTTTAATTACACAGTGATTGATCCTTACCCTGCTGAATAGACAGAGACCCCTTTAATTACACAGTGATTGATCCTTACCCTGCTGAATAAACAGAGACCCCTTTAATTACACAGTGATTGATCCTTACCCTGCTGAATAAACAGAGACCCCCTTTAATTACACAGTGAGTGATCCTTACCCTGCTGAATAGACAGAGACCCCTTTAATTACACAGTGATTGATCCTTACCCTGCTGAATAGACAGAGACCCCTTTAATTACACAGTGAGTGATCCTCACCCTGCTGAATAAACAGAGACCCCTTTAATCACACAGTGAGTGATCCTCACCCTGCTGAATAAACAGAGACCCCTTTAATTACAGTGAGTGATCCTCACCCTGCTGAATAAACAGAGACCCCTTTAATTACACAGTGAGTGATCCTTACCCTGCTGAATAGACAGAGACCCCTTTAATTACACAGTGATTGATCCTTACCCTGCTGAATAAACAGAGACCCCTTTAATTACACAGTGATTGATCCTTACCCTGCTGAATAAACAGAGACCCCTTTAATTACACAGTGAGTGATCCTTACCCTGCTGAATAAACAGAGACCCCTTTAATTACACAGTGATTGATCCTCACCCTGCTGAATAGACAGAGACCCCTTTAATTACACAGTGATTGATCCTTACACTGCTGAATAAACAGAGACCCCTTTAATTACACAGTGAGTGATCCTTACCCTGCTGAATAAACAGAGACCCCTTTAATTACACAGTGATTGATCCTTACCCTGCTGAATAAACAGAGACCCCTTTAATTACACAGTGATTGATCCTTACACTGCTGAATAAACAGAGACCCCTTTAATTACACAGTGAGTGATCCTTACCCTGCTGAATAAACAGAGACCCCTTTAATTACACAGTGATTGATCCTTACCCTGCTGAATAAACAGAGACCCCTTTAATTACACAGTGATTGATCCTTACCCTGCTGAATAGACAGAGACCCCTTTAATTACACAGTGATTGATCCTTACCCTGCTGAATAGACAGAGACCCCTTTAATTACACAGTGATCAATCCTTACCCTGCTGAATAAACAGAGACCCGTTTAATTACACAGTGATTGATCCTTACCCTGCTGAATAGACAGAGACCCCTTTAATTACACAGTGATCAATCCTTACCCTGCTGAATAAACAGAGACCCCTTTAATTACACAGTGATTGATCCTTACCCTGCTGAATAGACAGAGACCCCTTTAATTACACAGTGATTGATCCTTACCCTGCTGAATAGACAGCGACCCCTTTTATTACACAGTGATTGATCCTCACCCTGCTGAATAAACAGAGACCCCCTTTAATTACACAGTAAGCGATCCTCACCCTGCTGAATAAACAGAGACCCCTTTAATTACACAGTGATTGATCCTTACCCTGCTGAATAAACAGAGACCCCCTTTAATTACACAGTAAGCGATCCTCACCCTGCTGAATAAACAGAGACCCCTTTAATTACACAGTGATTGATCCTTACCCTGCTGAATAAACAGAGACCCCTTTAATTACACAGTGATTGATCCTTATCCTGCTGAATAAACAGAGACCCCTTTAATTACACAGTGATTGATCCTTAACCTGCTGAATAGACAGAGACCCCTTTAATTACACAGTGATTGATCCTTACCCTGCTGAATAAACAGAGACCCCTTTAATTACACAGTGATTGATCCTTAGCCTGCTGAATAAACAGAGACCCCTTTAATTACACAGTGATTGATCCTTATCCTGCTGAATAAACAGAGACCCCTTTAATTACACAGTGATTGATCCTTACCCTGCTGAATAGACAGAGACCCCTTTAATTACACAGTGATTGATCCTTACCCTGCTGAATAAACAGAGACCCCTTTAATTACACAGTGATTGATCCTTACCCTGCTGAATAAACAGAGACCCCCTTTAATTACACAGTGAGTGATCCTTACCCTGCTGAATAGACAGAGACCCCTTTAATTACACAGTGATTGATCCTTACCCTGCTGAATAGACAGAGACCCCTTTAATTACACAGTGAGTGATCCTCACCCTGCTGAATAAACAGAGACCCCTTTAATCACACAGTGAGTGATCCTCACCCTGCTGAATAAACAGAGACCCCTTTAATTACAGTGAGTGATCCTCACCCTGCTGAATAAACAGAGACCCCTTTAATTACACAGTGAGTGATCCTTACCCTGCTGAATAGACAGAGACCCCTTTAATTACACAGTGATTGATCCTTACCCTGCTGAATAAACAGAGACCCCTTTAATTACACAGTGATTGATCCTTACCCTGCTGAATAAACAGAGACCCCTTTAATTACACAGTGAGTGATCCTTACCCTGCTGAATAAACAGAGACCCCTTTAATTACACAGTGATTGATCCTCACCCTGCTGAATAGACAGAGACCCCTTTAATTACACAGTGATTGATCCTTACACTGCTGAATAAACAGAGACCCCTTTAATTACACAGTGAGTGATCCTTACCCTGCTGAATAAACAGAGACCCCTTTAATTACACAGTGATTGATCCTTACCCTGCTGAATAAACAGAGACCCCTTTAATTACACAGTGATTGATCCTTACACTGCTGAATAAACAGAGACCCCTTTAATTACACAGTGAGTGATCCTTACCCTGCTGAATAAACAGAGACCCCTTTAATTACACAGTGATTGATCCTTACCCTGCTGAATAAACAGAGACCCCTTTAATTACACAGTGATTGATCCTTACCCTGCTGAATAGACAGAGACCCCTTTAATTACACAGTGATTGATCCTTACCCTGCTGAATAGACAGAGACCCCTTTAATTACACAGTGATTGATCCTCACCCTGCTGAATAGACAGAGACCCCTTTAATTACACAGTGATCAATCCTTACCCTGCTGAATAAACAGAGACCCGTTTAATTACACAGTAAGCGATCCTTACCCTGCTGAATAAACAGCGACCCCTTTAATTACACAGTAAGCGATCCTTACCCTGCTGAATAAACAGAGACCCCTTTAATTACACAGTGAGTGATCCTTACCCTGCTGAATAAACAGAGACCCCTTTAATTACACAGTGATTGATCCTCACCCTGCTGAATAGACAGAGACCCCTTTAATTACACAGTGATCAATCCTTTCCCTGCTGAATAAACAGAGACCCGTTTAATTACACAGTGATTGATCCTTACCCTGCTGAATAGACAGAGACCCCTTTAATTACACAGTGATTGATCCTTACCCTGCTGAATAGACAGAGACCCCTTTAATTACACAGTGATTGATCCTCATCCTGCCGAATAGACAGAGACCCCTTTAATTACACAGTGATCAATCCTTACCCTGCTGAATAAACAGAGACCCGTTTAATTACACAGTAAGCGATCCTTACCCTGCTGAATAAACAGAGACCCCTTTAATTACACAGTGATTGATCCTCACCCTGCTGAATAAACAGAGATCCCTTTAATTACACAGTATGCGATCCTTACCCTGCTGAATAAAGAGCGACCCCTTTAATTACACAGTAAGCGATCCTTACCATGCTGAATAAACAGCGACCCCTTTAATTACACAGTAAGCGATCCTTACCCTGCTGAATAAACAGAGACCCCTTTAATTACACAGTAAGCGATCCTTACCCTGCTGAATAAACAGAGACCCCTTTAATTTCACAGTAAGCGATCCTTACCCTGCTGAATAAACAGAGACCCCTTTAATTACACAGTGAGTGATCCTTACCCTGCTGAATAAACAGAGACCCCTTTAATTACACAGTGATTGATCCTCACCCTGCTGAATAAACAGCGACCCCTTTAATTACACAGTGATTGATCCTTACCCTGCTGAATAAACAGAGACCCCTTTAATTACACAGTGATTGATCCTTATCCTGCTGAATAAACAGAGACCCCTTTAATTACACAGTAAGCGATCCTTACCCTGCTGAATAAACAGAGACCCCTTTAATTACACAGTGATTGATCCTCACCCTGCTGAATAAACAGCGACCCCTTTAATTACACAGTGATTGATCCTTACCCTGCTGAATAAACAGAGACCCCTTTAATTACACAGTGATTGATCCTTACCCTGCTGAATAAACAGAGACACCCTTTAATTACACAGTGATTGATCCTCACCCTGCTGAATAAACAGAGACCCCTTTAATTACACAGTGATTGATCCTTCACCTGCTGAATAAACAGAGACCCCTTTAATTACACAGTGATTGATCCTTACCCTGCTGAATAAACAGAGACCCCCTTTAATTACACAGTGATTGATCCTTACCCTGCTGAATAAACAGAGACCCCTTTAATTACACAGTGATTGATCCTTACCCTGCTGAATAAACAGAGACCCCCTTTAATTACACAGTGATTGATCCTCACCCTGCTGAATAAACAGCGACCCCTTTAATTACACAGTGATTGATCCTTACCCTGCTGAATAAACAGAGACCCCTTTAATTACACAGTGAGTGATCCTTACCCTGCTGAATAAACAGCGACCCCTTTAATTACACAGTGATTGATCCTTACCCTGCTGAATAAACAGAGACCCCTTTAATTACACAGTGATTGATCCTCACCCTGCTGAATAAACAGCGACCCCTTTAATTACACAGTGATTGATCCTTAGCCTGCTGAATAAACAGAGACCTCTTTAATTACACAGTGAGTGATCCTTACCCTGCTGAATAAACAGCGACCCCTTTAATTACACAGTGATTGATCCTTACCCTGCTGAATAAACAGAGACCCCTTTAATTACACAGTGAGTGATCCTTACCCTGCTGAATAAACAGCGACCCCTTTAATTACACAGTGATTGATCCTTACCCTGCTGAATAAACAGAGACCCCTTTAATTACACAGTGATTGATCCTCACCCTGCTGAATAAACAGAGACCCCTTTAATTACACAGTAAGCGATCCTTACCCTGCTGAATAAACAGAGACCCCTTTAATTACACAGTGATTGATCCTCACCCTGCTGAATAAACAGCGACCCCTTTAATTACACAGTGATTGATCCTTACCCTGCTGAATAGACAGAGACCCCTTTAATTACACAGTGATCAATCCTTACCCTGCTGAATAAACAGAGACCCCTTTAATTACACAGTGATTGATCCTTACCCTGCTGAATAGACAGAGACCCCTTTAATTACACAGTGATCAATCCTTACCCTGCTGAATAAACAGAGACCCGTTTAATTACACAGTAAGCGATCCTTACCCTGCTGAATAGACAGAGACCCCTTTAATTACACAGTGATTGATCCTTACCCTGCTGAATAAACTGAGACCCCTTTAATTACACAGTGAGTGATCCTTACCCTGCTGAATAGACAGAGACCCCTTTAATTACACTGTGAGTGATCCTCACCCTGCTGAATAAACAGCGACCCCTTTAATTACACAGTGAGTGATCCTTACCCTGCTGAATAGACAGAGACCCCTTTAATTACACTGTGAGTGATCCTCACCCTGCTGAATAAACAGCGACCCCTTTAATTACACAGTGATTGATCCTTACCCTGCTGAATAAACAGAGACCCGTTTAATTACACAGTGATTGATCCTTACCCTGCTGAATAGACAGAGACCCCTTTAATTACACAGTGATCAATCCTTACCCTGCTGAATAAACAGAGACCCCTTTAATTACACAGTGATTGATCCTTACCCTGCTGAATAGACAGAGACCCCTTTAATTACACAGTGATTGATCCTTACCCTGCTGAATAGACAGCGACCCCTTTTATTACACAGTGATTGATCCTCACCCTGCTGAATAAACAGAGACCCCCTTTAATTACACAGTAAGCGATCCTCACCCTGCTGAATAAACAGAGACCCCTTTAATTACACAGTGATTGATCCTTACCCAGCTGAATAAACAGAGACCCCCTTTAATTACACAGTAAGCGATGCTCACCCTGCTGAATAAACAGAGACCCCTTTAATTACACAGTGATTGATCCTTACCCTGCTGAATAAACAGAGACCCCTTTAATTACACAGTGATTGATCCTTATCCTGCTGAATAAACAGAGACCCCTTTAATTACACAGTGATTGATCCTTAACCTGCTGAATAGACAGAGACCCCTTTAATTACACAGTGATTGATCCTTACCCTGCTGAATAAACAGAGACCCCTTTAATTACACAGTGATTGATCCTCACCCTGCTGAATAGACAGAGACCCCTTTAATTACACAGTGATTGATCATTACCCTGCTGAATAGACAGAGACCCCTTTAATTACACAGTGATTGATCCTTAGCCTGCTGAATAAACAGAGATCCCTTTAATTACACAGTGATTGATCCGTAACCTGCTGAATAAACAGAGACCCCTTTAATTACACAGTGATTGATCCTCACCCTGCTGAATAGACAGAGACCCCTTTAATTACACAGTGATTGATCCTTAGCCTGCTGAATAGACAGAGACCCCTTTAATTACACAGTGATTGATCCTTACCCTGCTGAATAAACAGAGACCCCTTTAATTACACAGTGATTGATCCTTACCCTGCTGAATAAACAGAGACCCCCTTTAATTACACAGTGAGTGATCCTCACCCTGCTGAATAAACAGAGACCCCTTTAATTACACAGTGATTGATCCTTACCCTGCTGAATAGACAGAGACCCCTTTAATTACACAGTGATTGATCCTCACCCTGCTGAATAAACAGAGACCCCTTGAATTACACAGTGAGTGATCCTTACCCTGCTGAATAGACAGAGACCCCTTTAATTACACAGTGATTGATCCTTACCCTGCTGAATAAACAGAGACCCCTTTAATTACACAGTGATTGATCCTTACCCTGCTGAATAGACAGAGACCCCTTTAATTACACAGTAATTGATCCTTACCCTGCTGAATAAACAGAGACCCCTTTAATTACACAGTGAGTGATCCTTACCCTGCTGAATAAACAGAGACCCCTTTAATTACACCGTGAGTGATCCTTACCCTGCTGAATAAACAGAGACCCCTTTAATTACACAGTGATTGATCCTTACCCTGCTGAATAAACAGAGACCCCTTTAATTACACAGTGATTGATCCTCACCCTGCTGAATAGACAGAGACCCCTTTAATTACACAGTGATTGATCCTTACCCTGCTGAATAGCCAGAGACCCCTTTAATTACACAATGATTGATCCTTATCCTGCTGAATAGACAGAGACCCCTTTAATTACACAGTGATTGATCCTCACCCTGCTGAATAAACAGAGACCCCCTTTAATTACACAGTGAGTGATCCTTACCCTGCTGAATAGACAGAGACCCCTTTAATTACACAGTGATTGATCCTCACCCTGCTGAATAAACAGAGACCCCTTTAATTACACAGTGAGTGATCCTTATCCTGCTGAATAGACAGAGACCCCTTTAATTACACAGTGATTGATCCTTACCCTGCTGAATAGACAGAGACCCCTTTAATTACACAGTGATTGATCCTTACCCTGCTGAATAGACAGAGACCCCTTTAATTACACAGTGAGTGATCCTCACCCTGCTGAATAGACAGAGACCCCTTTAATTACACAGTGATTGATCCTTACCCTGCTGAATAGACAGAGACCCCTTTAATTACACAGTGAGTGATCCTCACCCTGCTGAATAAACAGAGACCCCTTTAATTACACAGTGAGTGATCCTTACCCTGCTGAATAAACAGAGACCCCCTTTAATTACACAGTGATTGATCCTTACCCTGCTGAATAAACAGAGACCCCCTTTAATTACACAGTGAGTGATCCTTACCCTGCTGAATAGACAGAGACCCCCTTTAATTACACAGTGAGTGATCCTTACCCTGCTGAATAGACAGAGACCCCTTTAATTACACAGTGATTGATCCTTACCCTGCTGAATAGACAGAGACCCCTTTAATTACACAGTGAGTGATCCTCACCCTGCTGAATAAACAGAGACCCCTTTAATTACACAGTGAGTGATCCTCACCCTGCTGAATAAACAGAGACCCCTTTAATTACAGTGAGTGATCCTCACCCTGCTGAATAAACAGAGACCCGTTTAATTACACAGTGAGTGATCCTTACCCTGCTGAATAGACAGAGACCCCTTTAATTACACAGTGATTGATCCTTACCCTGCTGAATAAACAGAGACCCCTTTAATTACACAGTGATTGATCCTTACCCTGCTGAATAAACAGAGACCCCTTTAATTACACAGTGAGTGATCCTTACCCTGCTGAATAAACAGAGACCCCTTTAATTACACAGTGATTGATCCTCACCCTGCTGAATAGACAGAGACCCCTTTAATTACACAGTGATTGATCCTTACACTGCTGAATAAACAGAGACCCCTTTAATTACACAGTGAGTGATCCTTACCCTGCTGAATAAACAGAGACCCCTTTAATTACACAGTGATTGATCCTTACCCTGCTGAATAAACAGAGACCCCTTTAATTACACAGTGATTGATCCTTACCCTGCTGAATAAACAGAGACCCCTTTAATTACACAGTGAGTGATCCTTACCCTGCTGAATAAACAGAGACCCCTTTAATTACACAGTGATTGATCCTTACCCTGCTGAATAAACAGAGACCCCTTTAATTACACAGTGATTGATCCTTATCCTGCTGAATAGACAGAGACCCCTTTAATTACACAGTGATTGATCCTTACCCTGCTGAATAGACAGAGACCCCTTTAATTACACAGTGATTGATCCTCACCCTGCTGAATAGACAGAGACCCCTTTAATTACACAGTGATCAATCCTTACCCTGCTGAATAAACAGAGACCCGTTTAATTACACAGTAAGCGATCCTTACCCTGCTGAATAAACAGCGACCCCTTTAATTACACAGTAAGCGATCCTTACCCTGCTGAATAAACAGAGACCCCTTTAATTACACAGTGAGTGATCCTTACCCTGCTGAATAGACAGAGACCCCTTTAATTACACAGTGATCAATCCTTACCCTGCTGAATAAACAGAGACCCGTTTAATTACACAGTGATTGATCCTTACCCTGCTGAATAGACAGAGACCCCTTTAATTACACAGTGATTGATCCTTACCCTGCTGAATAGACAGAGACCCCTTTAATTACACAGTGATTGATCCTCATCCTGCTGAATAGACAGAGACCCCTTTAATTACACAGTGATCAATCCTTACCCTGCTGAATAAACAGAGACCCGTTTAATTACACAGTAAGCGATCCTTACCCTGCTGAATAAACAGAGACCCCTTTAATTACACAGTGATTGATCCTCACCCTGCTGAATAAACAGAGATCCCTTTAATTACACAGTATGCGATCCTTACCCTGCTGACTAAAGAGCGACCCCTTTAATTACACAGTAAGCGATCCTTACCCTGCTGAATAAACAGCGACCCCTTTAATTACACAGTAAGCGATCCTTACCCTGCTGAATAAACAGAGACCCCTTTAATTACACAGTAAGCGATCCTTACCCTGCTGAATAAACAGAGACCCCTTTAATTTCACAGTAAGCGATCCTTACCCTGCTGAATAAACAGAGACCCCTTTAATTACACAGTGAGTGATCCTTATCCTGCTGAATAACAGAGACCCCTTTAATTACACAGTGATTGATCCTCACCCTGCTGAATAAACAGCGACCCCTTTAATTACACAGTGATTGATCCTTACCCTGCTGAATAAACAGAGACCCCTTTAATTACACAGTGATTGATCCTTACCCTGCTGAATAAACAGAGACCCCTTTAATTACACAGTAAGCGATCCTTACCCTGCTGAATAAACAGAGACCCCTTTAATTACACAGTGATTGATCCTCACCCTGCTGAATAAACAGAGACCCCTTTAATTACACAGTGATCAATCCTTACCCTGCTGAATAAACAGAGACCCGTTTAATTACACAGTGATTGATCCTTACCCTGCTGAATAGACAGAGACCCCTTTAATTACACAGTGATTGATCCTTACCCTGCTGAATAGACAGAGACCCCTTTAATTACACAGTGATTGATCCTCATCCTGCTGAATAGACAGAGACCCCTTTAATTACACAGTGATCAATCCTTACCCTGCTGAATAAACAGAGACCCGTTTAATTACACAGTAAGCGATCCTTACCCTGCTGAATAAACAGAGACCCCTTTAATTACACAATGATTGATCCTCACCCTGCTGAATAAACAGAGATCCCTTTAATTACACAGTATGCGATCCTTACCCTGCTGAATAAAGAGCGACCCCTTTAATTACACAGTAAGCGATCCTTACCCTGCTGAATAAACAGCGACCCCTTTAATTACACAGTAAGCGATCCTTACCCTGCTGAATAAACAGAGACCCCTTTAATTACACAGTAAGCGATCCTTACCCTGCTGAATAAACAGAGACCCCTTTAATTACACAGTAAGCGATCCTTACCCTGCTGAATAAACAGCGACCCCTTTAATTACACAGTAAGCGATCCTTACCCTGCTGAATAAACAGAGACCCCTTTAATTACACAGTAAGCGATCCTTACCCTGCTGAATAACAGAGACCCCTTTAATTACACAGTGATTGATCCTCACCCTGCTGAATAAACAGCGACCCCTTTAATTACACAGTGATTGATCCTTACCCTACTGAATAAACAGAGACCCCTTTAATTACACAGTGATTGATCCTTACCCTGCTGAATAAACAGAGACCCCTTTAATTACACAGTAAGCGATCCTTACCCTGCTGAATAAACAGAGACCCCTTTAATTACACAGTGATTGATCCTCACCCTGCTGAATAAACAGCGACCCCTTTAATTACACAGTGATTGATCCTTACCCTGCTGAATAAACAGAGACCCCTTTAATTACACAGTGATTGATCCTTACCCTGCTGAATAAACAGAGACCCCCTTTAATTACACAGTGATTGATCCTCACCCTGCTGAATAAACAGAGACCCCTTTAATTACACAGTGATTGATCCTTCCCCTGCTGAATAAACAGAGACCCCTTTAATTACACAGTGATTGATCCTTACCCTGCTGAATAAACAGAGACCCCCTTTAATTACACAGTGATTGATCCTTACCCTGCTGAATAAACAGAGACCCCTTTAATTACACAGTGATTGATCCTTACCCTGCTGAATAAACAGAGACCCCCTTTAATTACACAGTGATTGATCCTCACCCTGCTGAATAAACAGCGACCCCTTTAATTACACAGTGATTGATCCTTACCCTGCTGAATAAACAGAGACCCCTTTAATTACACAGTGAGTGATCCTTACCCTGCTGAATAAACAGCGACCCCTTTAATTACACAGTGATTGATCCTTACCCTGCTGAATAAACAGAGACCCCTTTAATTACACAGTGATTGATCCTCACCCTGCTGAATAAACAGCGACCCCTTTAATTACACAGTGATTGATCCTTACCCTGCTGAATAAACAGAGACCCCTTTAATTACACAGTGAGTGATCCTTACCCTGCTGAATAAACAGCGACCCCTTTAATTACACAGTGATTGATCCTTACCCTGCTGAATAAACAGAGACCCCTTTAATTACACAGTGAGTGATCCTTACCCTGCTGAATAAACAGCGACCCCTTTAATTACACAGTGATTGATCCTTACCCTGCTGAATAAACAGAGACCCCTTTAATTACACAGTGATTGATCCTCACCCTGCTGAATAAACAGAGACCCCTTTAATTACACAGTAAGCGATCCTTATCCTGCTGAATAAACAGAGACCCCTTTAATTACACAGTGATTGATCCTCACCCTGCTGAATAAACAGCGACCCCTTTAATTACACAGTGATTGATCCTTACCCTGCTGAATAGACAGAGACCCCTTTAATTACACAGTGATCAATCCTTACCCTGCTGAATAAACAGAGACCCCTTTAATTACACAGTGATTGATCCTTACCCTGCTGAATAGACAGAGACCCCTTTAATTACACAGTGATCAATCCTTACCCTGCTGAATAAACAGAGACCCGTTTAATTACACAGTAAGCGATCCTTACCCTGCTGAATAAACAGAGACCCCTTTAATTACACAGTGATTGATCCTTACCCTGCTGAATAGACAGAGACCCCTTTAATTACACAGTGATTGATCCTTTTCCTGCTGAATAGACAGAGACCCCTTTAATTACACAGTGATCAATCCTTACCCTGCTGAATAAACAGAGACCCCTTTAATTACACAGTGATTGATCCTTACCCTGCTGAATAAACAGAGACCCCTTTAATTACACAGTGATTGATCCTTACCCTGCTGAATAAACAGAGACCCCTTTAATTTCACAGTGATTGATCCTTACCCTGCTGAATAAACAGAGACCCCTTTAATTACACAGTGATTGATCCTTACCCTGCTGAATAAACAGAGACCCCTTTAATTACACAGTGATTGATCCTTACCCTGCTGAATAAACAGAGACCCCTTTAATTTCACAGTGATTGATCCTTACCCTGCTGAATAAACAGAGACCCCTTTAATTACACAGTGATCAATCCTTACCCTGCTGAATAAACAGAGACCCCTTTAATTACACAGTGATTGATCCTTACCCTGCTGAATAGACAGAGACCCCTTTAATTACACAGTGATTGATCCTTACCCTGCTGAATAAACAGAGACCCCTTTAATTACACAGTGATTGATCCTTACCCTGCTGAATAAACAGAGACCCCTTTAATTTCACAGTGATTGATCCTTACCCTGCTGAATAAACAGAGACCCCTTTAATTACACAGTGATCAATCCTTACCCTGCTGAATAAACAGAGACCCCTTTAATTACACAGTGATTGATCCTTACTCTGCTGAATAGACAGAGACCCCTTTAATTACACAGTGATCAATCCTTACCCTGCTGAATAAACAGAGACCCGTTTAATTACACAGTAAGCGATCCTTACCCTGCTGAATAATCAGAGACCCCTTTAATTACACAGTGATTGATCCTCACCCTGCTGAATAAACAGAGACCCCTTTAATTACACAGTAAGCGATCCTTACCCTGCTGAATAAAGAGCGACCCCTTTAATGACACAGTGATTGATCCTCACCCTGCTGAATAAACAGCGACCCCTTTAATTACACAGTGATTGATCCTTACCCTGCTGAATAGACAGAGACCCCTTTAATTACACAGTGATTGATCCTTAACCTGCTGAATAGACAGAGACCCCTTTAATTACACAGTGATCAATCCTTACCCTGCTGAATAAACAGAGACCCCTTTAATTACACAGTGATTGATCCTTACCCTGCTGAATAAACAGAGACCCCTTTAATTACACAGTGATTGATCCTTATCCTGCTGAATAAACAGAGACCCCTTTAATTTCACAGTGATTGATCCTTACCCTGCTGAATAAACAGAGACCCCTTTAATTACACAGTGATTGATCCTTACCCTGCTGAATAAACAGAGACCCCTTTAATTGCACAGTGAGTGATCCTTACCCTGCTGAATAAACAGAGACCCCTTTAATTACACAGTGAGTGATCCTTACCCTGCTGAATAAACAGAGACCCCTTTAATTACACAGTGATTGATCCTTACCCTGCTGAATAAACAGAGACCCCTTTAATTACACAGTGATTGATCCTTACCCTGCTGAATAAACAGAGACCCCTTTAATTACACAGTGAGCGATCCTTACCCTGCTGAATAAACAGAGACCCCTTTAATTACACAGTGATTGATCCTTACCCTGCTGAATAAACAGAGACCCCTTTAATTACACAGTGATTGATCCTTACCCTGCTGAATAAACAGAGACCCCTTTAATTACACAGTGATTGATCCTTACCCTGCTGAATAAACAGAGACCCCTTTAATTACACAGTGAGTGATCCTTACCCTGCTGAATAAACAGAGACCCCTTTAATTACACAGTGATTGATCCTCACCCTGCTGAATAAACAGAGACCCCTTTAATTACACAGTGAGTGATCCTCACCCTGCTGAATAGACAGAGACCCCTTTAATTACACAGTGAGTGATCCTTACCCAGCTGAATAAACAGAGACCCCTTTAATTACACAGTAAGCGATCCTCACCCTGCTGAATAGACAGAGACCCCTTTAATTACACAGTGATTGATCCTTACCCTGCTGAATAAACAGAGACCCCTTTAATTACACAGTGATTGATCCTTACCCTGCTGAATAAACAGAGACCCCTTTAATTACACAGTGAGTGATCCTTACCCTGCTGAATAGACAGAGACCCCTTTAATTACACAGTGAGTGATCCTCACCCTGCTGAAGAAACAGAGACCCCTTTAATTACACAGTGAGTGATCCTTACCCTGCTGAATAAACAGAGACCCCTTTAATTACACAGTGAGTGATCCTTACCCTGCTGAATAAACAGAGACCCCTTTAATTACACAGTGAGTGATCCTTACCCTGCTGAATAAACAGAGACCCCCTTTAATTACACAGTGATTGATCCTTCACCTGCTGAATAAACAGAGACCCCTTTAATTACACAGTGAGTGATCCTTACCCTGCTGAATAAACAGAGACCCCCTTTAATTACACAGTGTGTGATCCTTACCCTGCTGAATAAACAGAGACCCCTTTAATTACACAGTGAGTGATCCTCACCCTGCTGAATAAACAGAGACCCCTTTAATTACCCAGTGATTGATCCTTACCCTGCTGAATAAACAGAGACCCCTTTAATTACCCAGTGATTGATCCTTACCCTGCTGAA
Organism: Heterodontus francisci; assembly: GCF_036365525.1. Lineage (NCBI taxonomy): Eukaryota > Metazoa > Chordata > Chondrichthyes > Heterodontiformes > Heterodontidae > Heterodontus > Heterodontus francisci. Next base: position 41,024,707 of record NC_090409.1, read on the forward strand.
TAAACAGAGACCCCTTTAATTACACAGTGAGTGATCCTTACCCTGCTGAATAAACAGAGACCCCTTTAATTACACAGTGAGTGATCCTTACCCTGCTGAATAAACAGAGACCCCTTTAATTACACAGTGAGTGATCCTTACCCTGCTGAATAAACAGAGACCCCCTTTAATTACACAGTGATTGATCCTTCCCCTGCTGAATAAACAGAGACCCCTTTAATTACACAGTGAGTGATCCTTACCCTGCTGAATAAACAGAGACCCCTTTAATTACACAGTGAGTGATCCTTACCCTGCTGAATAAACAGAGACCCCTTTGATTACACAGTGAGTGATCCTTACCCTGCTGAATAAACAGAGACCCCTTTGATTACACAGTGAGTGATCCTTACCCTGCTGAATAAACAGAGACCCCTTTAATTACCCAGTGATTGATCCTTACCCTGCTGAATAAACAGAGACCCCCTTTAATTACACAGTGAGTGATCCTTACCCTGCTGAATAAACAGAGACCCCTTTGATTACACAGTGATTGATCCTTACCCTGCTGAATAAACAGAGACCCCTTTAATTACACAGTGATTGATCCTTACCCTGCTGAATAAACAGAGACCCCCTTTAATTACACAGTGATTGATCCTTACCCTGCTGAATAAACAGAGACCCCCTTTAATTACACAATGAGTGATCCTCACCCTGCTGAATAAACAGAGACCCCTTTAATTACACAGTGAGCGATCCTCACCCTGCTGAATAGACAGAGACCCCTTTAATTACACAGTGAGTGATCCTCACCCTGCTGAATAAACAGAGACCCCTTTAATTACACAGTGATTGATCCTCACCCTGCTGAATAAACAGAGACCCCTTTAATTACACAGTGAGTGATCCTTACCCTGCTGAATAAACAGAGACCCCTTTAATTACACAGTGAGCGATCCTCACCCTGCTGAATAGACAGAGGCCCCTTTAATTACACAGTGAGTGATCCTTACCCTGCTGAATAAACAGAGACCCCTTTAATTACACAGTGAGTGATCCTTACCCTGCTGAATAAACAGAGACCCCTTTAATTACACAGTGATTGATCCTTACCCTGCTGAATAAACAGAGACCCCTTTAATTACACAGTGATTGATCCTCACCCTGCTGAATAAACAGAGACCCCCTTTAATTACACAGTGATTGATCCTTACCCTGCTGAATAAACAGAGACCCCTTTAATTACACAGTGAGTGATCCTTACCCTGCTGAATAAACAGAGACCCCTTTAATTACACAGTGATTGATCCTCACCCTGCTGAATAAACAGAGACCCCTTTAATTACACAGTGATTGATCCTCACCCTGCTGAATAAACAGAGACCCCTTTAATTACACAGTGAGTGATCCTCACCCTGCTGAATAAACAGAGACCCCTTTAATTACACAGTGAGTGATCCTTACCCTGCTGAATAAACAGAGACCCCTTTAATTACACAGTGAGTGATCCTTACCCTGCTGAATAAACAGAGACCCCTTTAATTACACAGTGATTGATCCTCACCCTGCTGAATAAACAGAGACCCCCTTTAATTACACAGTGATTGATCCTTACCCTGCTGAATAAACAGAGACCCCTTTAATTACACAGTGAGTGATCCTTACCCTGCTGAATAAACAGAGACCCCTTTAATTACACAGTGATTGATCCTTACCCTGCTGAATAAACAGAGACCCCTTTAATTACACAGGAAGCGATCCTTACCCTGCTGAATAGACAGAGACCCCTTTAATTACACAGTGATTGATCCTTATCCTGCTGAATAAACAGATACCCCTTTAATTACACAGTGATTGATCCTTACCCTGCTGAATAGACAGAGACCCCTTTAATTACACAGTAAGCGATCCTTACCCTGCTGAATAAACAGAGACCCCTTTAATTACACAGTGATTGATCCTTACCCTGCTGAATAAACAGAGACCCCTTTAATTACACAGTGATTGATCCTTACCCTGCTGAATAAACAGAGACCCCTTTAATTACACAGTGAGTGATCCTTACCCTGCTGAATAAACAGAGACCCCTTTAATTACACAGTGAGTGATCCTCACCCTGCTGATTAAACAGAGACCCCTTTAATTACACAGTGAATGATCCTCACCCTGCTGAATAAACAGAGACCCCCTTTAATTACACAGTGAGTGATCCTTACCCTGCTGAATAAACAGAGACCCCTTTAATTACACAGTGAGTGATCCTTACCCTGCTGAATAAACAGAGACCCCTTTCATTACACAGTGATTGATCCTTACCCTGCTGAATAAACAGAGACCCCCTTTAATTACACAGTGAGTGATCCTTACCCTGCTGAATAAACAGAGACCCCTTTAATTACACAGTGATTGATCCTTACCCTGCTGAATAAACAGAGACCCCTTTAATTACACAGTGAGTGATCCTTACCCTGCTGAATAAACAGAGACCCCTTTAATTACACAGTGAGTGATCCTTATCCTGCTGAATAAACAGAGATCCCTTTAATTACACAGTGATTGATCCTTACCCTGCTGAATAAACAGAGACCCCTTTAATTACACAGTGATTGATCCTCACCCTGCTGAATAAACAGAGACCCCTTTAATTACACAGTGAGTGATCCTTACCCTGCTGAATAAACAGAGACCCCTTTAATTACACAGTGAGTGATCCTTATCCTGCTGAATAAACAGAGATCCCTTTAATTACACAGTGATTGATCCTTACCCTGCTGAATAGTCAGAGACCCCTTGAATTACACAGTGATTGATCCTTAGCCTGCTGAATAGACAGAGACCCCTTTAATTACACAGTGATTGATCCTTATCCTGCTGAATAAACAGAGACCCCTTTAATTACACAGTGATTGATCCTTACCCTGCTGAATAAACAGAGACCCCTTTAATTACACAGTGATTGATCCTTACCCTGCTGAATAAACAGAGACCCCTTTAATTACACAGTGATTGATCCTTACCCTGCTGAATAGACAGAGACCCCTTTAATTTCACAGTGATTGATCCTTACCCTGCTGAATAAACAGAGACCCCTTTAATTACACAGTGAGTGATCCTCACCCTGCTGAATAAACAGAGACCCCTTTAATTACACAGTGATTGATCCTTATCCTGCTGAATAAACAGAGATCCCTTTAATTACACAGTGATTGATCCTCACCCTGCTGAATAGACAGAGACCCCTTTAATTACACAGTGATTGATCCTTACCCTGCTGAATAGACAGAGACCCCTTTAATTACACAGTGATTGATCCTTACCCTGCTGAATAAACAGAGATCCCTTTAATTACACAGTGATTGATCCTCACCCTGCTGAATAGACAGAGACCCCTTTAATTACACAGTGATTGATCCTTACCCTGCTGAATAGACAGAGACCCCTTTAATTACACAGTGAGTGATCCTTACCCTGCTGAATAAACAGAGACCCCTTTAATTACACAGTGATTGATCCTTACCCTGCTGAATAAACAGAGACCCCTTTAATTACACAGTGAGTGATCCTTACCCTGCTGAATAAACAGAGACCCCTTTAATTACACAGTGATTGATCCTTATCCTGCTGAATAAACAGAGACCCCTTTAATTACACAGTGAGTGATCCTTACCCTGCTGAATAAACAGAGACCCCTTTAATTACACAGTGATTGATCCCTACCCTGCTGAATAAACAGAGACCCCCTTTAATTACACAGTGATTGATCCTTACCCTGCTGAATAGACAGAGACCCCTTTAATTTCACAGTGATTGATCCTTACCCTGCTGAATAAACAGAGACCCCTTTAATTACACAGTGAGTGATCCTCACCCTGCTGAATAAACAGAGACCCCTTTAATTACACAGTGATTGATCCTTATCCTGCTGAATAAACAGAGATCCCTTTAATTACACAGTGATTGATCCTCACCCTGCTGAATAGACAGAGACCCCTTTAATTACACAGTGATTGATCCTTACCCTGCTGAATAGACAGAGACCCCTTTAATTACACAGTGATTGATCCTTATCCTGCTGAATAAACAGAGACCCCTTTAATTACACAGTGATTGATCCTTACCCTGCTGAATAAACAGAGACCCCTTTAATTACACAGTGAGTGATCCTTACCCTGCTGAATAAACAGAGACCCCTTTAATTACACAGTGAGTGATCCTTACCCTGCTGAATAGACAGAGACCCCTTTAATTACACAGTGAGTGATCCTTGCCCTGCTGAATAAACAGAGACCCCTTTAATTACACAGTGAGTGATCCTTACCCTGCTGAATAGACAGAGACCCCTTTAATTACACAGTGATTGATCCTCACCCTGCTGAATAAACAGAGACCCCTTTAATTACACAGTGATTGATCCTTACCCTGCTGAATAAACAGAGACCCCTTTAATTACACAGTGATTGATCCTCACCCTGCTGAATAAACAGAGATCCCCTTTAATTACACAGTGATTGATCCTCACCCTGCTGAATAGACAGAGACCCCTTTAATTACACAGTGATTGATCCTTACCCTGCTGAATAAACAGAGACCCCTTTAATTACACAGTGAGTGATCCTCACCCTGCTGAATAAACAGAGACCCCTTTAATTACACAGTGATTGATCCTTACCCTGCTGAATAAACAGAGACCCCTTTAATTGCACAGTGATTGATCCTTACCCTGCTGAATAAACAGAGACCCCTTTAATTACACAGTGAGTGATCCTCACCCTGCTGAATAGACAGAGATCCCTTTAATTACACAGTGATTGATCCTTACCCTGCTGAATAAACAGAGACCCCTTTAATTACACAGTAAGCGATCCTCACCCTGCTGAATAAACAGCGACCCCTTTAATTACACAGTAAGCGATCCTTACCCTGCTGAATAAACAGAGACCCCCTTTAATTACACAATGAGTGATCCTTACCCTGCTGAATAAACAGAGATCCCTTTAATTACACAGTGATTGATCCTTACCCTGCTGAATAAACAGAGACCCCCTTTAATTACACAATGAGTGATCCTTACCCTGCTGAATAAACAGAGACCCCCTTTAATTACACAGTGAGTGATCCTTACCCTGCTGAATAAACAAAGACCCCCTTTAATTACACAATGAGTGATCCTTACACTGCTGAATAAACAGAGACCCTCTTTAATTACACAGTGAGTGATCCTTACCCTGATGAATAAACTATTAATGCAGCAGTAGCTTCCGTTATCTCTTCCTCTCTCCTCGTTCTAGATATGGTGCAAATCAGTACGGAGAACTTTGGAAAGTTGGGGCTGGTGGAACGTTTAGGCGACCTCATCATTATTCGTCTCCATTCGACAACGGATATTGGCGAATGGGAACTTGTTGTCTCCTCTGGGACCCCGTACAATGTGAAAGTGACAGGTGTCTCAGTTATTTCAATATCCGGGCTGAATTTAACTTAATCCCACTGCCGAGTATCACTTTAATTCCAACTCTATTATAATGTGTCATGCTGGCTTTGGAGTGTAACAGGGACTTTACTGTGAGTGTAATGGGGACTGTACTGTGAGTGTAACGGGAACTGTACTGTGAGTGTAACGGGGACTGTACTGTGAGTGTAACGGGGATTGTACTGTGAGTGTAACAGGGATTGTAATGTGAGTGTAACGGGGATTGTACTGTGAGTGTAATGGGGACTGTACTGTGAGTGTAACAGGGACTGTACTGTGAGTGTAACGGGAACTGTACTGTGAGTGTAACGGGGACTGTACTGTGAGTGTAACGGGGATTGTAATGTGAGTGTAACAGGGACTGTAATGTGAGTGTAACAGGGACTGTACTGTGAGTGTAACGGGGACTGTACTGTGAGTGTAACAGGGATTGTACTGTGAGTGTAACGGGGATTGTAATGTGAGTGTAACAGGGACTGTAATGTGAGTGTAACGGGGACTGTACTGTGAGTGTAACAGGGATTGTAATGTGAGTGTAACGGGGAATGTACTGTGAGTGTAACGGGGACTGTACTGTGAGTGTAACAGGGATTGTAATGTGAGTGTAACGGGGATTGTAATGTGAGTGTAACAGAGACTGTAATGTGAGTGTAACGGGGACTGTACTGTGAGTGTAACAGGGATTGTAATGTGAGTGTAACGGGGACTGTACTGTGAGTGTAACAGGGATTGTAATGTGAGTGTAACAGGGACTGTAATGTGAGTGTAACGGGGACTGTACTGTGAGTGTAACAGGGATTGTAATGTGAGTGTAACGGGGACTGTACTGTGAGTGTAACGGGGACTGTACTGTGAGTGTAACAGGGATTGTAATGTGAGTGTAACGGGGACTGTACTGTGAGTGTAACGGGGACTGTACTGTGAGCGTAACAGGGACTGTACTGTGAGTGTAACAGGGATTGTAATGTGAGTGTAACGGGGACTGTACTGTGAGTGTAACAGGGACTGTACTGTGAGTGTAACAGGGACTGTAATGTGAGTGTAACGGGGACTGTACTGTGAGTGGAACAGGGATTGTAATGTGAGTGTAACGGGGACTGTACTGTGAGTGTAACAGGGATTGTAATGTGAGTGTAACAGGGACTGTAATGTGAGTGTAACGGGGACTGTACTGTGAGTGTAACAGGGATTGTAATGTGAGTGTAACGGGGACTGTACTGTGAGTGTAACAGGGATTGTAATGTGAGTGTAACAGGGACTGTAATGTGAGTGTAACGGGGACTGTACTGTGAGTGTAACAGGGACTGTACTGTGAGTGTAACGGGGACTGTACTGTGAGTGTAACAGGGACTGTACTGTGAGTGTAACAGGGATTGTAATGTGAGTGTAACGGGGACTGTGCTGTGAGTGTAACGGGGACTGTACTGTGAGTGTAACAGGGACTGTACTGTGAGTGTAACAGGGATTGTAATGTGAGTGTAACGGGGACTGTACTGTGAGTGTAACAGGGACTGTACTGTGAGTGTAACAGGGATTGTAATGTGAGTGTAACAGGGACTGTAATGTGAGTGTAACAGGGACTGTACTGTGAGTGTAACAGGGATTGTAATGTGAGTGTAACAGGGACTGTACTGTGAGTGTAACAGGGATTGTAATGTGAGTGTAACAGGGACTGTACTGTGAGTGTAACAGGCTCTAATGTGAGTGTAACAGGGACTGTAATATGAGTGTAACAGGAACTATAAGAATGCCTCAGTATTGATTCCCATCCTCTGGTTTGTGTGGATCTACAGGGCAGAGTGTTGTGGATTTCATGTACGATTTCACCGAGTCATTTGAAGGTCCCCACCCCGGTCTCACTCTGCTACCTGGACGACCATTGGCAGGTAACAGACTTCATCATAATTCATTATTCAGAACTCCTCACTTCCCCTTTTCTCCTCCTGGTCTACAGTGTTACAACTTGGAGACACCCAGACTTCTGTGGGAGCCTCTGTTATGATGCAGAGCTTAGATCTTCAGTGAAAACACAGCCCTGTCTCCAACACAAATAGCCTCTCATATCAGCTTAATACCTTTTCACATTTGTTCATTCTTGAGATGTGGGCATCACTGGCCAGGCCAGCATTTATTGCCCATCCCCAATTGCCCTTGAGAAGGTGGCGGTGAGCTGCCTTCTTGAACCACTGCAGTCCATGTGGGGTAGGTACACCCACAGAGCTGTTAGGAAGGGAGTTCCAGGATTTTGACCCAGCGACAGTGAAGGAACGGCCGATATAGTTCCAAGTCAGGATGGTGTGTGACTTGGAGGGGAACTTGTAGGTGGTGGTGTTCCCATGTATCTGCTGCCCTTGTCCTTCTAGTTGGCAGAGGTCGCGGGTTTGGAAGGTGCTGTCTAAGGAGCCTTGGTGTGTTGCTGCAGTGCATCTTGTAGATGGTACACACTGCTGCCACTGTGCGTCGGTGGTGGAGGGAGTGAATGTTTGTAGATGGGGTCTCAATCAAGCGGGCTGCTTTGTCCTGGATGGTGTCGAGCTTCTTGAGTGTTGTTGGAGCTGCACCCATCCAGGCAAGTGGAGAGTATTCCATCACACTCCTGACTTGTGCCTTGTAGATGGTGGACAGTCTTTGGGGAGTCAGGAGGTGAGTTACTCGCCGCAGGATCCCCAGCCTCTGACCTGCTCTTGTAGCCACGGTATTTATATGGCTACTCCAGTTCAGTTTCTGGTCAATGGTAGCCCCTAGGATGTTGATAGTGGGGGGATTCAGCGATGGTAATGCCGTTGAATGTCAAGGGGAGATGGTTAGATTCTCTCTTGTTGGAGATGGTCATTGCCTGGCACTTGTGTGGCGCGAATGTTACTTGTCACTTATCAGAGATGAGGGGACTTAGCTCCCATAATGAGGGAGCTTTTAGTTTCATTGTCCCTGGGTCACAGGTGTCATACGACCAGAAAAAGGGCCATAAACAACAAAATCTTACATTTATATAGTGTCTATAATGTAGTAAAACATCCCAAGGTATGTCACAGGAGCATTATAAAACAGAATCTGACGCTGACCTACATCAGGAGATATTAGGGACCGGCGACCAAAAGCTCGGTCAAAGAGGTCGGTTTTTAAGGAGCATCTTAAAGGAGGAGGAGAGAGAGAGAGGTGGAGAGGTTTAGGGAGGGAATTCCAGAGCATAGGGCCCCCAGGCAGCTGAAGGCACGGCCACCAATGGTGGAGCGATGGGAATGGTGGAGGCCTGTAAGGGGCCAAAAGGGCCAACACCTGACCATAAGGGACGTGGGGACCACTTACAAGAGTGGTCGGTGACGCCGAGCTTGAGAAGGGCTGGAGAGCAGGGCCAGAATTAGTCTCTGTGCCCGTGTCACAGCTGCAGAATTAATAAGGAATCTCTCGTGGACGTGGGTTAAGGGTAGGTTAGTAAACTGCTCAGAAATTCGGTCGATTATTGCATTGCATTTGCCTCCAGGTAAGGAGAGCGTGCTGGTTGTCACGGTGGCCGGGCTACCCCTCTACCCCTTCCTGATTCTCCAAGAAGTGGCCCTCGTTGATCTTCAGGGTGAGGCCCTGCGAAAGGAGCCTCTGAAGACGACCGCCTCTCCCGATACATTCCTGGTGGAATTCGACACGCTGCCCGACCGTGGGTTTTACGTGCAGTTGTCTGGGCGCGACGGAAACAACCTTAAGTTCCGTCGGCAATCTTCAACACTCAACACCGTGACCAATACCGCAGTGAAGGTAAGGGACAATAATCTGTCACCTGGGAGTATCCGTGCAATGTTCCATAGAGGCTAAAATAGGAGTTAGGAGGGACTGGGAGGATTGAAAAGAAGTGACACACAGGATAATGTTATCAGACAAACGGATATTGAGAAATGGTCTCCCAGGACAGGTACAGCACGGGGGTTAGATACAGAGTAAAGCTCCCTCTACACTGTCCCCATCAAACACTCCCAGGACAGGTACAGCACGGGGGTTAGATACAGAGTAAAGCTCCCTCTACACTGTCCCCATCAAACACTCCCCAGGACAGGTACAGCACGGGGGTTAGATACAGAGTAAAACTCCCTCTACACTGTCCCCATCAAACACTCCCAGGACAGGTACAGTACGGGGGTTAGATACAGAGTAAAGCTCCCTCTACACTGTCCCCATCAAACACTCCCAGGACAGGTACAGTACGGGGGTTAGATACAGAGTAAAGCTCCCTCTACACTGTCCCCCATCAAACACTCCCAGGACAGGTACAGCATGGGCTGTATACAGAGTGAGGAACAGTATTGAAAACGGGCCACGTTCGTGCCCTATCCCTCGATCCCCTCAGCACCCAAAAATCTCTCAATCCCAATCTTGAATACACTCAACGACTAAGCATCTACAGCTCTCTGGGGTAGAGAATTCCAGAGATTGACCACACTCTGAGTAAAGAAATTCCTTCGCATCTCAGTTTTAAATGAGTGCCCCCTTATTCTGTAACTATGTCCCCTCGTTCGAGATTCCCCCACCAGTGGAAACGTCTTCTCAACATCTACCCTGTCAAGCCCCCTCGGAATCTTGTACCTTTCAATCTTCTAAATTCCAATGAATAAAGGCCTAACCCGTTTAGCCGTTCTTGATAAGACAACCCCTTCATCCCAGGAATCAGCCGAGGGAATCTCTTTTGAACTGCCTCCAATGCCTGTTGATCAAGGAGTCAATTACTGCAGTAAGGAGGGATGATATCTTAGAAGGTTCCTCAAATGAGGCCATATGGGTAGAACTTAAAATCAAAAAGGGGGAAATCACTTGGCTGGGAGTGTACGACAGACCTCCAAACAGTCAGGGAGAGATAGAGGAACAGATATGTAGGCAAATCTCAGAGAGGTGTAAAAATAATAGGGTAATAACAGTAGGGGATTTCAACTTCCCCAATATCAACTGGGATAGTCTTAGTGCAAAAGAGTTAAAGGGGGCGGAATTCTTAAAATGCATACAGGAGAGCTTTTTGAGCCAGTATGTAGAAAGTCCTACAAGAGAAGGGGCAGTACTGGACCTAATCCTAGGGAATGAAGCTGGACAAGTGGTAGAAATGTCAGTGGGGGAGCATTTCGGGGATAGTGACCATAACTCTGTAAGATTTAAGGTAGTTATGGAAAAGGACAAAGAGGGACCGGAAATAAAGGTACTGAATTGGGGGAAGGCCCATTTCAATTTGATAAAACAGGATCTGGACAAAGTGGACTGGGAGCAGCTACTTGTAGTAAAGTCTACATCAGACCAGTGGGAGTCATTCAAAAAGGAAATAGTGAGAGTTCAGAGCCAACATGTTCCCGTAAAGGTGAAGGGTAGGACCAACAAGTCCAGGGAATCCTGGATGTCAAGGGATATAGAGGATTGGATAAGGAAAAAAAAAGGAGGCTTATGGTAGATTCAGAATGCTGAAAACAGCAGAGACCCGAGAGGAGTGTAGAAAGTGTAGGCTGGCACATAAAAAATTAATTAGGAGAGCGAAGAAGGGGCATAAAAAAAAACTGGCAGTCAAGATAAAGGAAAATCCCAAGGCGTTTTATAAGTATATTAAGGGCAAGATTATAACCAGGGAAAGAGTCGGGCCTATTAGGGACCAAAGTGGCAATCTGTGTGTGGAGCCGGAGGACATAGGTGAGGTTTTAAATAATTACTTTTCATCTCTGTTCACTATTGAGAAGGACGATGTAGGTGTAGAGATCAGGGAGGGGGATTGTGATATACTTGAACATATTAGCATTGAAAGGGAGGAAGTATTAGCTGTTTTAGTGGGCTTAAATGTGGATAAATCCCCAGGCCCAGATGAGATGTATCCCAGGCTGCTAAGTGAGGCAAGGGAGGAGATTGCAGGGGCTCTGACACAAATTTTCAAATCCTCTCTGGCCACAGGAGAGGTACCAGAGGACTGGAGGACAGGGAATGTGGTACCATTATTCAAGAAGGGTAGCAGGGATAAACCAGGTAATTACAGGCGGGTGAGTCTCACATCAGTGGTTGGGAAAATATTGGAAACATTTCTGAGGGACAGAATTAATCTCCACTTGGAGAGGCAGGGAATAATCAGGGATAGTCAGCATGGCTTTGTCAGGGGGAGATCATGTCTTACAAATTTGATTGAATTTTTGGAGGAGGTGACTAGGTGTGTAGATGAGGGTAAAACAGTTGATGTAGAACAAAGAACAAAGAAAATTACAGCACAGGAACAGGCCCTTCGGCCCTCCAAGCCTGCGCCGATCCAGATCCTCTATCTAAACATGTCGCCTATTTTCTAAGGGTCTGTATCTCTTTGCTTCCTGCCCATTCATGTATCTGCCTAGATACATCTTAAAAGATGCCATCGTGCCCGCATCTACCACCTCCGCTGGCAACGCGTTCCAGGCACCCACCACCCTCTGCGTAAAGAACTTTCCACGCATATCCCCCCTAAACATTTCCCCTTTCACTTTGAACTCGTGTCCTCTAGTAATTGAATCCCCCACTCTGGGAAAAAGCCTCTTGCTATCCACCCTGTCTATACCTCTCATGATTTTGTACACCTCAATCAGGTCCCCCCTCAACCTCCGTCTTTCTAATGAAAATAATCCTAATCTACTCAACCTCTCTTCATAGCTAGTGCCCTCCATACCAGGCAACATCCTGGTAAACCTCCTCTGCACCCTCTCCAAATCATCCTCATCCTTTTGGTAATGTGGCGACCAGAACTGCACGCAGTATTCCAAATGTGGCCGAACCAAAGTCCTATACAACTGTAACATGACCTGCCAACTCTTGTACTCAATACCCCGTCCATGAAGGAAAGCATGCCGTATGCCTTCTTGACCACTCTATTTACCTGCGTTGCCACCTTCAGGGAACAATGGACCTGAACACCCAAATCTCTCTGTACATCAATTTTCCCCAGGACGTTTCCAGGATGTAGTCTACATGGACTTCAGTAAGGCTTTTGATAAGGTCCCGCATGGGAGATTGGATAAGAAGGTAAGAGCCCATGGGATCCAAGGCAATTTGGCAAATTGGATCCAAAATTGGCTTAGTGACAGGAGGCAGAGGGTGATGGTCGAGGGTTGTTTTTGCGAGTGGAATCCCGTGACCAGTGGTGTACCACAGGGATCGGTGCTGGACCCTTGCTGTTTGTAGTGTACATTAATGATTTAGACATGAATATAGGAGGTATGATCAGTAAGTTTGCAGATGACACGAAAATTGGTGGTGTCATAAACAGTGAGGAGGAAAGCCTTAGATTACAGGATGATATAGATGGGCTGGTAAGATGGGCAGAGCAGTGGCAAATGGAATTTAATCCTGAGAAGTGTGAGGTGATGCATTTTGGGAGGACTAACAAGGCAAGGGAATATACAATGGATGGTAGGACCCTAGGATGTAGAGAAGGTCAGAGGGACCTTGGTGTACTTGTCCATAGATCACTGAAGGCAGCAGCACAGGTAGATAAGGTGGTTAGGAAGGCGTATGGGATACTTGCCTTTATTAGCCGAGGCATAGAATATAAGAGCAGGGAGGTTATGATGGAGCTGTATAAAATGCTAGTTAGGCCACAGCTGGAGTACTGTGTACAGTTCTGGCCACCACACTATAGGAAGGATGTGATTGCACTGGAGAGGGTGCAGAGGAGATTCACCAGGATGTTGCCTGGGCTGGAGCATTTCAGCTATGAAGAGAGACTGGATAAGCTAGGGTTGTTTTCCTTCGAGCAGAGAAGGCTGAGGGGGGACCTGATTGAGGTATACAAAATTATGAGGGGCATTAGATAGGAAGAAACTTTTTCCATTAGCGGAGGGGTCAATAACCAGGGGGCATAGGTTTAAGGTAAGGGGGAGGAGGTTTAGAGGGGATTTGAGGAAAAAAAGTTCCACCCAGAGGGTGGTTGGTATCTGGAACTCACTGCCTGAAGAGGTGGTGGAGGCAGGAACCCTCACAACATTTAAGAAGTATTTAGATGAGCACTTGAAACGCCATAGCATACAAGGCTACGGGCCAAGTGCTGGAAAATGGGATTAGAATAGTTAGGTGCTTGATGGCCGGCACAGACACGATGGGCCGAAGGGCCTGTTTCTGTGCTGTATAACTCTATGACTCTATATCCTTTCTTAAATACGGGGACCAAAACTGTATGCAGTACTCCAGGTGCGGCCTCACCAACACCCTGCACAGTTGTAACAAGACTTCCCTATTTTTAAACTCTAACCCCCTGGCAATAAAGGCCAAAATTCCATTTGCCTTCCTAATTGCTTGCTGCACCTGCATGCTAACTTTTTGTGTTTCATGTACAAGAACACCCAGATCCCTCTGTGCTGCACTTTTTTGAAGTCTCTCTCCATTTAGATAATAATCTGCCTTTTGATTCTTCCTACCAAAGTGCACGATCTTACACTTTCCTACATTAAACTCCATCTGCCAATTTTTTGCCCACACACTCAGCCTATCTATATCCCCTTGCAGATTCCTTATGTCCTCATCACTGCCTACCCGCCCACCTATTTTTGTATCGTCAGCAAATTTGGATATATTACACTCTGCCCCCTCCTCCAAGTCATTAATATAGATAGTAAATAATTGGGGCCCCAGGACTGATCCTTGTGGCACTCCACTAGTTACGCCTTTCCAACCAGAAAAAGACCCATTAATCCTGACTCTCTGCATTCTGTGTGTTAACCAATCCTCAATCCATGCTAATGCATTCCCCCCAATACCGTGAGCATCTATCTTGTGCAATAATCTTTGATGTGGCACCTTATCGAATGCCTTCTGGAAATCTAAATACACTACATCTACCGGTTCCCTTTATCCACTCTGCTTGTTATTTCCTCAAAGAACTCTAGCAAATTTGTCAAACACGATTTCCCTTTCACAAAACCATGTTGACTCTGTCTGATTGCATTATGTTTTTTTCTAAATGTCCGGCTATTTCTTTCTTAATAATGGACTCTAGCATTTTCCCAACGACCGATGTTAGGCTGACTGGCTAATAGTTTCCTGCTTTTTGTCTCCCTCCCTTCTGGAACAGAAATTATTCTTCAATCCCAAATATCCTGAGACTGGGACCTGCCCCCTAGTTCTAGACTCTCCAGCCAGTGGGGGAAACAGCCTCTCAACATCTACCCTGTCAAACCCTCTGAGAATTTTATACGTTTCAATGAGATCACCTCTCATTCTTCCAAACTCCAGAGAATATTGGCCCATTCTGCTCAATCTCTCCTCATCGGACAACCCTCTCATCCCGGGAATCAGTCTGGTGAATCTTCATTACACTCCCTCTAAGGCAAGTCTATCCTTCAGTAGGTAAGGAGACCAGAACTGTACACAGTGCTCCAGGTGTGGTCTCCCCAAAACCCTGTAGAATTGCAGCAAGACTCCCTCACTCTTACAGTCCAACACAATAAAGGCCAACAAACCATTTGCCTTCCGAATCGCTTTCTGTGCAGGCATGTTAACTTTCTGTGATTATCTTGACTTTTAGTCTCCTTATCTGAGGAAGGGTGTTCTTGCTATAGAGGGAGTGCAGCGAAGGTTCACCAGACTGATTCCTGGGATGGCGGGACAGACGTATGAAGAGAGATTGGGTCGACTAGACTTGTATTCGCTAGGGTTCAGAAGAATGAGAGGGGATCTCATAGAAACCTACAAAATTCCAACAGGACTAGATAGACTAGATGCAGGAAGGATGTTCCCGATGGTGGGGGAGTCCAGGACCAGGGGTCACAGTCTAAGGATAAGGGAGTAAACCATGTAGGACTGAGATAAGGAGGGATTTCTTCACCCAGAGAGTGGGGAACCTGTGGAATTCTCTACCACGGAAAGCAGTTGAGGCCAAATCATTAAATGTATTCAAGAAAGAGTTAGATATAGTTCTTGGGGCTAATGGGATCAAGGGCTACGGGGGGGAAAGTGGGAGTTTTGGATGATCAGCCATGATCGTGCCGAATGGCGGAGCAGGCTCGAAGGGCCGAATGGCCTACTCCTGCTCCTATTTTTCTGTGTTTCGACGTACAAGGTCACCCAGATCCCACCGTTTCCCAGTCTCTCGTCATTCACCAGATGCCCTGCTCCGTCGACGAGGATTCCAAGAGGGTGCCATAGAGCTGGGGTTGCGGTCGAGGGGAAGGGTAAACACTCTGACAATGTCACTCCTGCTGCGTCGCAGGTCATCGCCAAGGATACCGTCAAGGTCGGGATGAATACCAACATCTCTTACACGATCACAAACAAGGGCTCGCCATCCCTGTACAAGATCCACACAACAGACGACCACAATTTCACCCAGTCCCAACCTTCCAGGTAAGCAATTGATCGAAGCGTCAGCGACGGTTCCCGCGTTAGTGCAATAGCAGGCGTTACCCTCTCCGCAGCTCACCGCCTTCCCTGACCCGTGTGACGGGGGTCACTCTCGGGGACGGCCTCACCTGGAAATTATTCTTCCGGGTGATAGGACACAAGGGGGTTGAGGGATTATGACGGGACTCGATGACGAGAAGTCAATGGCAGGTCCAGCGGGGTATCTCATTCTCATTGATCGATCAGGGAGAAAGACTTGCATTTCTCCAGCGCCTTTCCCCAACTCAGGACGTCCCGAACTGCTTCACAGACAATGTAAGGACTTTTTTTTTTTTGGAAGTGTGCTCACTGTTGTAATGTAATGTGGCGCACAATGTGCGCACAGCAAGATCCCACAAACAGCAATGTGATAACGACCCAGATCATCTGTTTTTTTTTAGTGATGTTGGTTGAGGGATAAATATTGTCCCCAGGACACCGGGGAGAACTCCCCCCCCCCCCGCTCTTCTTCCAAATAGTGGCCGTGGGATCTTTTACACCCACCTGAGAGGGCAGACGGGGGCCTCGGTTTAATGTCTCATCCGAAAGAGGGCACCTCCGACAGTGCGGCACTCCCTCAGTACTGACCCTCCGACAGTGCAGCACTCCCTCAGTACTGACCCTCCGACAGTGCAGCACTCCCTCAGTACTGACCCTCCGACAGTGCAGCACTCCCTCAGTATTCACCAGAATGATTGCAGGGCTGAAAGGGTTAAATTACGGCACCTCCGACAGTGCGGCGCTCCCTCAGTACTGACCCTCCGACAGTGCAGCACTCCCTCAGTACTGACCCACCAACAGTGCGGCATTCCCTCAGTACTGACCCTCTGACAGTGCAGCACTCCCTCAGTACTGACCCTCCGACAGTGCGGCACTCCCTCAGTACTGACCCTCCGACAGTGCGGCACTCTCTCAGTACTGAACCTCCAACAGTGCAGCAGTCCCTCAGTACTGACCCTCCGACAGTGCAGAACTCCCTCAGTACTGACCCTCCGACAGTGCCGCACTCCCTCAGTACTGACCCTCCGACAGTGCAGCACTCCCTCAGTACTGACCCTCCAACAGTGCGGCACTCCCTCAGTACTGACCCTCCGACAGTGCGGCACTCCCTCAGTACTGAACCTCCGACAGTGCGGCACTCCCTCAGCACTGACCCTCAGACAATGTGGCACTCCCTCAGTACTGCCCCTCCGACAGTGCGGCACTCCCTCAGTACTGACCCTCCGACAGTGCGGCACTCCCTCAGTACTGACTCTCCGACAGTGCAGCGCTCCCTCAGTACTGGCCCTCCGACAGTGCGGCACTCCCTCAGTACTGACCCTCCGACATTGCTGCACTCCCTCAGTACTTACCCTCCGACAGTGCGGCGCTCCCTCAGCACTGAACCTCTGACAATGCGGCACCTCCTCAGTACTGACCCTCCGACAGTGCGGCACCCCCTCAGTACTGACCCTCCGACAGTGCGGCACTCCCTCAGTACTGACCCTCCGACAGTGCGGCACTCCCTCAGTACTGACCCTCCGACAGTGCGGCACTCCCTCAGTACTGACCCTCCGACAGTGCGGCACTCCCTCAGTACTGACCCTCCGACAGTGCGGCACTCCCTCAGTACTGACCCTCCGACAGTGCGGCACTCCCTCAGGGGTCATTATCACATCGCTGTTTGTGGGATCTTGCTGTGCGCAGACTGGCTGCCGCGTTTCCTACATTACAACAGTGAGCACACTTACAAAAAAAAATGTGCTTCGTCGTCTCTGAGGAGGTTTCGTTCTCTCTGCCTCGTTTACACTCATCCTCCATTCCCCCACTCTGCGTTTTGTAGATTTCAGCTCCAGACGTTTGATACTTTCGCACCTGAATTATTCCAAAGTTCCCAACTCACCTGAACAGTCCAACACCCGACAAACGGCGGCAGCCCTCCAGACATTATTCCCTGGGAGGACCGGTGTCCTTCCCAACCGTGTCCCAAATAACTCTCAATCTCACCAGCTGCCAAGGACCCATCCAGCCTCATCCCACTTCCCAACTCTTGCTCCCTAACCTTGTCGGTGATGACACTTCAAGGGCATATCCAGATGGTGTTCAAATGCGATGAAGGTTTTCTGCCTCTTACTACCCTTTCAGACAGTGAGTTCCAGACCCCCACCACCCTCTGAGGGAAAACCAATTCCCATTGAATCCCCTCTAAACCTCCTCCCTCTTACCCTAAATCTATTCCCCCTGGTTACAGACCCCTCGACCAAGGGGTACAGGCCCTTCCTGTCCACTCTATCTAGACCCGTCATAATTTTATACACCTCAGTTAAATCTCTCCTCAGCCTCTGCTGTTCCAAAGAAAACGAGCCTAGCCTGTCCAACCTTTCCTCGTAAGACAGCCCGCCCATTCCAGGTACTTGTCTAATAAACCTTCTCTGTACTGCCTCCAACACAGTTACATCCTTCCTTAAATAAGGAGACCAGTACTGTACACAGTACTCCAGATGTGGTCTCACCAATGCCCTGTATAGCTGAAGCATAACCTCCCTACTTTTATATTCAATTCCCCCTCGCGATAAACGATAACATTCTATTAGCTTTCCTAATTACTTGCTGTACCTGCATACTCACCTTTTGCGATTCATGCACTCGGACACCCAGATCCCTCTGCATCTCAGAGCTCTGCAATCTCTCACCATTTAGATAATATGCTGCTTTTTTATTCTTCCTTGCCAAAGTGGACAATTTCCCACTTTCCCACATTATACTCCATTTGCCAGGTCTTTGCCCACTCACTTAACCTATCTATATCCCTTTGTAGCCTCCTTATGTCATCTTCACAACTTACTTTCCTACCTATCTTTGTGTCATCAGCAAATTTAGCAACCATACCTTCGGTCCCTTCATCTAAGTCATTTATATAAAGTGTAAAAAGTTGAGGTCCCAGCACAGATCCCTGTAGCACACCACTCGTTAAATCTTGCCAACCAGAAAATGACCCATTTATGCCTACTCTCTGTTTCCTGTTAGCTAGCAAATCTTCTATCCATGCCAATATGTTCCCTCCTACACCATGAGCTTTTATTTTCCACAATAACCTTTGATGTTGCACCTTATCAAATGCCTTCTGAAAATCTCAGTACAATACATCCACCAGTTCCCCTTTATCCACAGCACATGTAACTCCCTCAAAGAACTCCAATAAATTGGTTAAACATGATTTCCCTTTCACAAAACCATGTTGACTCTGCCTGATTACCTTGAATTTTTCTAAGTGCCCTGCTATAACATCTTTAATAACACCTTCTAACATTTTCCCTAAGACAGATGTTAAGCTAACTGGCCTGTAGTTTCCTGCTTTTTGTCTCCCTCCTTTTTTGAATAAAGGAGTTACATTCGCTATTTTCCAATCTGATGGAACCTGCCTCAAATCTAGGGAATTTTGGAAAATTAAAACCAACGCGTCAACTATCTCACTAGCCACTTCTTTTAAAACCCTAGGATGAAGTCTATCAGGACCCAGGGACTTGTCAGCCCGCAGCTCCAACAATTTGTTCAGTACCACTTCCCTGGTGATTGTAATTTTCTTGAGTTCCTCCCTCCCTTCCATTTCCTGACTTACAGCTAATACTGGGATGTTACTTGTATCCTCAATAGTGAAGACCGATGCAAAATATCTGTTCAATTCATCTGCCATCTCCTTATTATCCATTATTAATTCCCCAGACTCACTTTCTATAGGACCAATGCTCACGTTTTAAATATCTATTGAAACTCTTAATATCTGTTTTTATATTTCTAGCTAGCTTTCTCTCGTACTCTAACTTTTCCCTCCTTATTAATCTTTAAGTCATTCTTTGCTGTTTTTCTATATTCTGTTCAACCTTCTGACCTGTCTCCCATCTTTGTGCAATTATCGGCTTTTTCTTTAAGTTTGATACTATCTTTAACTGTTTTAGTTAACCACGGATGGCAGGTCCCACCCTTGGAATTTTTCTTTCTCCTTGAAATGTATCTATTCTGTGCATTCTAAAATGTCCCCTTAAATGTCTGCCACTGCATCTCTATTGACCTATCCCTTAACCGACTTTGCCAGTTCACTTTAGCTAGCTCTGCTCTCATGCCCTCATAATTGCCCTTATTTAAGTTTAAAATACTAGTCTTGGACACACTCGTCTCTCCCTCGAACTGAACGTAAAATTCAAGCACATTATGATCGAAAGTGTTTTATACAGTTCTAGCATAACCTCCCTGCTCTTATATTTTTTGCCTTCACTAATAAAGGCAAGTATCTCACCTTAACCACCTTATCAACCTATCCTGCTACCTTCAGGGATCTGTAGACATTCACTCCAAGGTCCCTCTGTTCCTCCACACTTCTCAGTATCCGACTATTTATTGTGTATTCCTTTGCCTTGTTAGCCTTTGTCAGTGATTTATAAAGGGTTTAATGTAATCTTTCCCTCCCTCTCTCTCTCTCTCTGTGTTTCAGTGTTTTCATCAATTCTAACCAGACTATAGAAGGCACCAGCATTGTCTCAGCACCTGATGGAACAGAACCAGGGACAGTGGTAACAGTAACAGTTGAGGCAAGGTCTCCGTTAGATCTCGGCTACAGCGTTCATGAGCTGACGGTCATCAGTCAGGTACTGCGATCTCAGGGATGTTAACATGTTTACAAGGTAGACATCAGCAGTGATCAAATAGCGACAGACCCACAGTCCGACTCACGAGCGCATAATAATGGCGAAGTGTTACTCGCAAACGACTCCCAGATCACAGCGGAGCCACACACATCACATCAAAGCTGTGGCTCTGGGGGTTTTAGTGCTCTCTCTCTCTCTCTCTCTCTCTCTCTCTCTCTCTCTCTCTCTCTCTCTCTCTCCCCGCCCCCCCTCCCCCTCCCTCCCTTAGTCAGGAAAGTCATGAACTCGAATCCCACTCCAGAGAATTCAGCACCTTAATCCAGACCGGCACTCCACAATTCCTTCGCTTGGAGGAGCACTGCACTGTCGGAGGGTCAGCACTGAGGGTGTGCTGCACTGTCGGAGGGGCAGTACTGAGGGAGTGCTGCACTGTTGGGGGGGTCAGTACTGAGGGAGTGCTGCACTGTCGGAGGGGCAGTACTGAGGGAGTGCTGCACTGTCGGAGGGACAGTACTGAGGGAGTGCTGCACTGTTGGGGGGTCAGTACTGAGGGAGTGCTGCACTGTCGGAGGGGCAGTACTGAGGGAGTGCTGCACTGTTGGGGGGTCAGTACTGAGGGAGTGCTGCACTGTTGGGGGGTCAGTACTGAGGGAGTTCTGCACTGTCGGAGGGGCAGTACTGAGGGAGTGCTGCACTGTCAGAGGGTCAGTACTGAGGGAGTGCTGCACTGTCGGAGGGGCAGTACTGAGGGAGTGCTGCACTGTTGGGGGGTCAGTACTGAGGGAGTGCCGCACTGTCGGAGGGTCAGTACTGAGGGAGTGCTGCACTGTCGGAGGGGCAGTACTCAGGGAGTGCTGCACTGTTGGGGGGTCAGTACTGAGGGAGTGCCGCACTGTCAGAGGGGCATTACTGAGGGAGTGCCGCACTGTCGGAGAGTCAGTACTGAGGGAGTGCCGCACTGTCGTAGAGTCAGTACTGAGGGAGTGCCGCACTGTCAGAGGGTCAGTACTGAGGGAGTGCCGCACTGTCGGAGAGTCAGTACTGAGGGAGTGCCGCACTGTCGGAGAGTCAGTACTGAGGGAGTGCCGCACTGTCGGAGAGTCAGTACTGAGGGAGTGCCGCACTGTCGGAGAGTCAGTACTGAGGGTTGTTGGGTTGAATATGGAGGGAGTTTGACTCATTAATATATTAATATGAAACCTGTAGAGCAAATAACATGGAGTCATTACAGCACAGAAAGAGGCCATTCAGCCTATAGATTCCATGATGGCTCTCCTCAGTACAACCCAGTCAGTCCCTCTCCCCCGTTCTGTCCCCGTATCCCTGTAAGTTTATTTCCCTCGAGTTCCCATCCAATTTCTTTTTGAAATCATTGATCTTCTCCGCTTCCACCACCCTCGTAGGCAGTGAGTTCCAGCTCATTACCACTCGCTGTGTAAACAAGTTCCTCCTCACTGCCCCCTCCCGTATCTCTTGCCTAAAACCTTCAATCTGTCTCCCCTAGTCCTTATACCATCAGTTAATGGGGACAGTTTTTCCTTGTCTAACTGATCTAAGCCTGTCATAATCATGTACACCTCTATCAAATCTCCCCTCAATCTCCTTTACTCCAGGGAGAACAAACCCAGCTTCTCCGACCTGACCTTGTAGCTAAAATCCCCCATCCCCGGAACCATCCTGGTAAATCTCCTCTGCACCCTCTCAAGGACACTCACATCCTTCCTCAAGTTTCGGTGACTGAATGCAATGCACCTTGTCGCTGTGAAATGGTGGGAGTTGTAGAGAGAGAGCATGGGTTTGCAATGGGGAGATGCCAGAATGAGGGAGTCTCGCTGCGATTGGTGAGACCACCCCTGCAGCACTGTGTACAGTCCTGCTCTCCTTACCTAATGAAGGATAGACTTGCCTTAGAGGGAGTGTAATGACGGTTCACCAGACTGATTCCCGGGATGAGAGGGTTGTCCGATGAGGGGAGATTGAGCAGAATGGGCCGATATTCTCTGGAGTTTGGAAGAATGAGAGGTGATCTCATTGAAACGTATAAAATTCTCAGAGGGTTTGACAGGGTAGATGTTGAGAGGCTGTTTTCCCCCAGGCTGGAGAGTCTACAACTGTGGGGGTGGGGGGGTGTCCCAGTCTCAGGATAAGGGGTCGGCCATTGGGGACTGAGATGAGGAGGAATGTCTTCACTCAGAGGGTTGGGAATCTCTGGAATTCTCTACCCCAGAGATCTGTAGATGCTCAGTCGTTGAGTGGATTCAAGACCGAGATCGAGAGATTTTTGTGGGCGCTGAGAGAATCGAGGGACAGGGCGGGAAAGTGGAGTTGACGATCAGCCATGACCTTATTGAATGGGGGAGCAGGGTCGGTGGGGGGGGGGGGTGCCGAATGGACTCCCCCTGCTCCTGTTTGTGATGGTCTTATGAGATTGAACTTGAAGGTGTGGAAAACCAGCTCTTGTGACGCTCGGCGACTCCTGGGGGATGTTTGAACAAACTCTTCATTACATAAGTTGACAAAAGTCATCGAACAATTCTGCCAACAGGTGCAAGATCTTACCCCGCCCACCTGTGGCATCACCGCCAGGAGCAAACAGTGCCCGCCCGGGGGTCAGGCGCAGTGCGGCCTCAAACTCTGGTCCCTCACCGCCAGGTTCACCAACAGTGGGATGGACAAGGTGGCGATCTACGCTCGGCGCGGGAATGGGACCTTCACCAGGGAGGAGAAGCAAGGTGGCGTGACTCTTGTCCATTACACCTCCTCCTGTTGCTTTCCGGACGTGGATCTGGTGGGGGTGGACACGGCCGGCAATGCCGGGAGGTGCTCGACAAGGGTCAACAACCGGGGTCAAAGTTCAGCCGCGTACAACATGGCCGCCTTGGTGGCGACCTCTCTGCTGTCTTGTCTTCTTGGCTGATTTGCCCGAGGAGGGCGATATGACGGTGGGGGGGGTGGAGGGTTTCTTAAGCATCTGGCCCAGCCGTGGTTGCGTGACTCCTTCCCTACGATGATCGTGATATCGTACCTGTCGTACGCTTCCCAGCCTGAATTGCGCATTAGGTATCGTGGGTCTGCCTCCCAGCGCTCGCTTTGATTAAGAAGCAAATTAAGCGGGAACCTCCGGAGTCTGCACATGTGCAGGTAAACACGGAAACTCCACGATTTGCTTTCCAATTTACCTTACCTTCCTCCTCCGCATGCTTCTCTCACCGACGTCAAGGAAGTGGCACATCTTACCGTACAGGCACCCACTCAACATGCAGGCTGCCGTGACGAGTCTCAATCGCTGGCAAAATTACATGCACAGAAAGAGGCCGTTCGGCCCTTCCTATCCGTGCTGGATCTCTGCATGAGCAACTCAGCGGGCCCCACTCCCCGGCCTTTTTCCCGTAGCCCTGCAAGTCTTTTCTCTTCAGGGGAAAAAAGCTCACTGGCCCTGAAAACGTAATTTTACAAGTGTGGAGTCTCATGCCTTCAGAATGTAATTGCTGTTGGAGATTTTTGCAACAAATAAAAGTTAAAATCAAGCTTTTTCTTTTTTTTTTAACTTTTTTGCCTTCTTTATCCGATCCTTTTTTTTCTCACTTCGTGTACAAGATTTGAGGTCGAGTTATGTAATCTAAATTACACTTCCTGGTTTAGAGTTTGCGTGGCTCAATGAGGATTCTGCAGTCTGATTGGTTGAAGAGCCTCGCTGTTGCCGGCCCTGCTCACACAGATCGCCTGCAGAGGGCGGCGTGGTGTTTTGGACAGAGGATTAACGCAGGGTACTGCTCAAAATTCCACGATAGCCCAATGGGCAACTGCCGAGCTAAATGTAGAGTCTTGATTTCTCAGAGGCCCTTTCAGCCCCTCACGAGCCTGTTACACAGGAACAGGAGGAGGCCCTTTCAGCCCCTCTCGAGCCTGTTACACAGGAACAGGAGGAGGCCCTTTCAGCCCCCTCTCGAGCCTGTTACACAGGAACAGGAGGAGGCCCATTCAGCCCCTCTCGAGCCTGTTACACAGGAACAGGAGGAGGCCCTTTCAGCCCCTCTCGAGCCTGTTACACAGGAACAGGAGGAGGCCCTTTCAGCCCCCTCTCGAGCCTGTTACACAGGAACAGGAGGAGGCCCTTTCAGCCCCTCTCGAGCCTGTTACACAGGAACAGGAGGAGGCCCATTCAGCCCCCTCTCGAGCCTGTTACACAGGAACAGGAGGAGGCCCATTCAGCCCCTCTCGAGCCTGTTACACAGGAACAGGAGGAGGCCTGTTCAGCCCCCTCTCGAACCTGTTACACAGGAACAGGAGGAGGCCCGTTCAGCCCCTCTCGAGCCTGTTACACAGGAACAGGAGGAGGCCCATTCAGCCCCCTCTCGAGCCTGTTACACAGGAACAGGAGGAGGCCCATTCAGCCCCCTCTCGAGCCTGTTACACAGGAACAGGAGGAGGCCCGTTCAGCTCCTCCCGAGCCTGTTACACAGGAACAGGAGGAGGCCCATTCAGCCCCTCTCGAGCCTGTTACACAGGAACAGGAGGAGGCCCATTCAGCCCCCTCTCGAGCCTGTTACACAGGAACAGGAGGAGGCCCATTCAGCCCCTCTCGAGCCTGTTACACAGGAACAGGAGGAGGCTCATTCAGCCCCTCTCGAGCCTGTTACACAGGAACAGGAGGAGGCCCATTCAGCCCCTCTCGAGACTGTTACACAGGAACAGGAGGAGGCCCATTCAGCCCCTCGAGCCTGTTACACAGGAACAGGAGGAGGCCCATTCAGCCCCTCACGAGCCTGTTACACAGGAACAGGAGGAGGCCCATTCAGCCCCTCTCGAGCCTGTTACACAGGAACAGGAGGAGGCCCATTCAGCCCCTCTCGAGCCTGTTACACAGGAACAGGAGGAGGCCCATTCAGCCCCTCTCGAGCCTGTTACACAGGAACAGGAGGAGGCTCATTCAGCCCCTCTCGAGCCTGTTACACAGGAACAGGAGGAGGCCCATTCAGCCCCTCTCGAGCCTGTTACACAGGAACAGGAGGAGGCCCATTCAGCCCCTCTCGAGCCTGTTACACAGGAACAGGAGGAGGCCCATTCAGCCCCCTCTCGAGCCTGTTACACAGGAACAGGAGGAGGCCCATTCAGCCCCTCTCAAGCCTGTTTCACAAGAACAGGAGGAGGCCCTTTCAGCCCCTCTCGAGCCTGTTACACAGGAACAGGAGGAGGCCCATTCAGCCCCTCTCGAGCCTGTTACACAGGAACAGGAGGAGGCCCATTCAGCCCCTCTCGAGCCTGTTACACAGGAACAGGAGGAGGCCCATTCAGCCCCTCTCGAGCCTGTTACACAGGAACAAGAGGAGGCCCATTCAGCCCCTCTCGAGCCTGTTACACAGGAACAGGAGGAGGACCATTCAGCCCCTCTCGAGCCTGTTACACAGGAACAGGAGGAGGATCATTGAGCCCCTCTCGAGCCTGTTACACAGGAACAGGAGGAGACCATTCAGCCCCTCTCGAGCCTGTTACACAGGAACAGGAGGAGGCCCGTTCAGCCCCCTCTCGAGCCTGTTACACAGGAACAGGAGGAGGCCCATTCAGCCCCTCTCGAGCCTGTTACACAGGAACAGGAGGCGGCCTGTTCAGCCCCTCTTGAGCCTGTTACACAGGAACAGGAGGAGGCCCATTCAGCCCCCTCTCGAACCTGTTACACAGGAACAGGAGGAGGCCCGTTCAGCCCCTCTCGAGCCTGTTACACAGGAACAGGAGGAGGCCCATTCAGCCCCCTCTCGAGCCTGTTACACAGGAACAGGAGGAGGCCCGTTCAGCCCCTCTCGAGCCTGTTACACAGGAACAGGAGGAGGCCCATTCAGCCCCTCTCGAGCCTGTTACACAGGAACAGGAGGAGGCCCATTCAGCCCCTCTCGAGCCTGTTACACAGGAACAGGAGGAGGCCCATTCAGCCCCTCTCGAGCCTGTTACACAGGAACAGGAGGAGGCCCATTCAGCCCCTCTCGAGCCTGTTACACAGGAACAGGAGGAGGACCATTCAGCCTCTCTCGAGCCTGTTACACAGGAACAGGAGGAGGATCATTGAGCCCCTCTCGAGCCTGTTACACAGGAACAGGAGGAGACCATTCAGCCCCTCTCGAGCCTGTTACACAGGAACAGGAGGAGGCCCGTTCAGCCCCCTCTCGAGCCTGTTACACAGGAACAGGAGGAGGCCCATTCAGCCCCTCTCGAGCCTGTTACACAGGAACTGGAGGCGGCCTGTTCAGCCCCTCTTGAGCCTGTTACACAGGAACAGGAGGAGGCCCATTCAGCCCCCTCTCGAACCTGTTACACAGGAACAGGAGGAGGCCCATTCAGCCCCCTCTCGAGCCTGTTACACAGGAACAGGAGGAGGCCCGTTCAGCCCCTCTCGAGCCTGTTACACAGGAACAGGAGGAGGCCCATTCAGCCCCTCTCGAGCCTGTTACACAGGAACAGGAGGAGGCCCATTCAGCCCCTCTCGAGCCTGTTACACAGGAACAGGAGGAGGCCCATTCAGCCCCTCTCGAGCTTGTTACACAGGAACAGGAGGAGGCCCATTCAGCCCCTCTCGAGCCTGTTACACAGGAACAGGAGGAGGCCCATTCAGCCCCTCTCGAGCCTGTTACACAGGAACAGCAGGAGGCCATTCAGCCTCTCGAGACTGTTCCACCATTCAATTAGATCATGACTGATCTGTATCTTAACTCCATTTCCCCCCCTTGGTTCTGTAACCCTTAATCCCCTCACCCAGTAAAAATCCATCAATCTCCGGTTTGAAGTTTCCAATTGAACCCCGGCCTCGACAGCTTTTTGGGGGAGAGAGTTCCAGATTCCCACTCCCCTTTGTGTGAAGAAGTGCTTCCTGACATCACCCCTGAACGGCCTGGCTCTGATTTTAAGGTTCTGCCCCCTTGTTCTGGACTCCCCCCTCCCCCCACCAGAGGAAATAGTTTCTCTCTATCGACCCGATCGAATCCTTTAATCATCTTAAACCCCCTCGATTCGATCACCCCCCTTAATCTTCTACACTCGAGGGAATACAAGCCCAGTCTGTGCAACCCGTCCTCGTAATTTAACCCTTTCAGCCCCGGGGTCATTCTGGTGAATCTGCACTGCACCCCGTCTCTTTCCTGAGTTGTAGTGCCCGAGTGAGGAGGCGATGAAGATATGTTCCTGAGACACGTACTAACTGTATCTGAACAGTTGAATTAAGTCAGATTGTGAAATGGCTTTGTTAGTATATCCCAGGCACAGGATGCAACTGGTGTCCGTTCTGCTAGTTTTGCATGACCAACACAGGCACGTCCTCAATCAGAGACTAAACATCAGTGTTCGATGTGGTTTTCCCTGTTAACTCGAGTCCCAGGTCAGTCTGCTGCAGGAGTAGCCTGCCTCCC